>NC_133618.1:260399375-260700625 GCF_048593235.1 Sminthopsis crassicaudata
ATGTTAAGTGTGGATCTCTATCTAATTTCTGGCATACTTACTAATTTCCAGTTTTCCTAACAGTTTTTTTCAAATAATGAGTTTTTATCCCTAATGTTGGTATCTTTGGGTTTATCAAACACTAGATTGCTATAGTTGAACCCTTTTTTGTCCTTTGTACCTAATCTGTTCCACGGATCGACCGATCTATTTCTTAGCCAATACCAAATGGTTTTGGTGACTGCTGCTATATAATATAGCTTTAGATCAGGTATACCTAGACTACCTTCATCTGACTTTTTTTTCATTAATTCCCTTGAAATTCTTGACCTTTTATTCTTCCATATGAACTTTTTTGTTATTTTTTCTAGGTCACTAAAATATTTTCTTGGGAGTCTGATTGGTATAGCACTAAATAAATAATTAGTTTGGGGAGTATTGTCATCTTTATTATATTCGCTTGGCCTATCCATGAGCACTGGATGTCTTTCCAATTATTTAAATCTGACTTTATTTTTGTGGCAAGTGCCTTGTAATTTTCTTCATATAATTCCTGAAGTTTCTTTGGTAGATGGATTCCCAAATATTTTATGCTCTCGACATTTGTTTGGAATGGAATTTCCCTTTGTATATCTTGCTGTTGCAATTTATTGGTGATGTATAAAGATGCTGAGGATTTATGTGGATTTATTTTGTACCCAGCAACTTTGCTAAAGTTGTGAGTTATTTCTAATAACTTTTTAGCAGAGTCTTTGGGGTTCTCTAAGTATACCATCATATCATCTGCAAAGAGTGACAGTTTGATTTCCTCCTTACCTACTCTTATTCCTTTAATCTCTTTCTCGACTTTTATTGCCAAGGCTAGCATTTCTAATAGAATATTGAATAGTAATGGTGATAGTGGACAACCTTGTTTCACTCCTGATCTTATTGGGAAAGATTCCTGTTTATTTCCATTACATATTATGCTTACTGACAGTCTTAAATATATGCTCCTGACTATTCTAAGGAATAGTCCATTTATTCCTATACTCTCAAGTATTTTTAGTAGGAATGGATGTTGGATTTTATCAAATGCTTTTTCTGCATCTATTGAGATGATCATATGGTTCTTATTAATTTGATTATTAATATGGTCAATTATACTAATAATTTTCCTAATATTAAACCAGCCCTGCATTCCTGGTATAAATCCTACTTGATCATAGTGTATTATCCTGGAGATGATTTTCTGTTAATATCTTATTTAAGATTTTAGCATCAATATTCATTAAGGAAATTGGTCTACAGTTTTCTTTCTCAGTTTTCGATCTATCTGGTTTAGCTATCAGTACCATGTCTATGTCATAAAAGGAGTTTGGTAGAACTCCTTCATCCCCTATTTTTCAAATAGTTTATATAACATTGGGGCTAGTTGTTCTTTAAATGTTTGATAGAATTCACATGTAAATCCATCTTTTCCTGGGGATTTTTTCCTGGGGAGTTGATTAATAGCTTGTTCTATTTCTTTTTCTGAAATGGGACTATTTAAGCAATTTATCTCTTCCTCTGTTAATCTAGGAAGTCTATATTTTGGAGGATGTCATCCATTTCACTTAAGTTATCAAATTTATTGGCATATAGTTGGGCAAAGTAACTCCTTATTATTTCTCTAATTTCCTCTTCATTGGTGGAAAGCTCCCCTTTTCATTTGTAAGACTAACAATTTGATTTTCCTCTTTCCTTTTTCTGATCAGCTTTACCAAAGGTTTATCTATATTATTGGCTTTTTCATAAAACCAACTCTTGGTTTTATTTATTAATTCAATAGTTTTTTTTTACTTTCAATATTATTGATTTCTCCTTTTAATTTTAGTATTTCAAGTTTGATTTTTGGTTGGGGGTTTTTAATTTGATCTTTTTCTTGCTTTTTAAGTTGCAGGCCCAATTCATTAATCTTCTGTTTCTCTATTTTGTTCAAATAAGCCTCTAAAGATATAAAATTTCCCCTTATTACTGCTTTAGCTGCATCCCACAGATTTTGGTATGATATCTCATCATTGTCATTATCTTGGGTGAAATTATTAATTGTTTCTATAATTTGCTCTTTCACCCAGTCATTCTTTAAGATGAGATTATTCAGTTTCCAATTACTTTTTGGTCTATTTATCCCTACTTCTTATTGAATGTAGTTTTTATTGCATTGTGATCAGAGAAGAAGGCATTTATTATTTCTGCCTTCCTGCATTTAATTTTGAGATCTTTATGTCCTAATATATGGTCAACTTTTGTATAGGATCCATGAACTGCTGAGAAGAAAGTATATTCCTTTCTATCACCATTCAGTTTTTTCCAAAGGTCTATCATACCTAGTTTTTCTAATTTTCTACTTACTTTTAAAATTTCTTTCTTATTTGTTTTGTGGTTTGATTTGTCTAAATCTGAGAGTGCAATGTTGAGATCTCCCACTATTATAGTTTTATTGTCTTTCTTGTTGCAACTCTCTTAACTTTTCCTTTAGAAAATTAGATGCTATACCACTTGGTGCACATATGTTTAGTATTGATATGGCTTCATTGTTTATGCTACCTTTTAGCAGGACATAGTTTCCTTCCTTATCTCTTTTAATTAGATCAATTTCTGCTTTTGCTTGATCTGAGATAAAGATGGCTACCCCTGCTTTTTTTGCTTTACCTGAAATATAATAGATTCTGCTCCAACCTTTTACCTTTACTCTGTATGTATCTTCCTGCTTTAAGTATCTTTCCTATAAACAACATATTGTAGGGTTCTGACTTTTGATCCAGTCTGCTATCCGTCTCCGTTTGATGGGAGAGTTCATCCCATTCACATTTACAGTTAAAATGACTAATTCTGTATTTCCTGCCATCATATTATCCCCAGATTATGCTTTTTTCCCTTGACCCCCCTGAACCTCTTCCCCAATATTTAATTTATAGACCCCACTTGTGACACACAGCCCTCGCTTTTTAGTATCCCTCCCCCCTCCTTCCAAGTCCCTTCCCTTTTCTTGTACCCTTCCCTTATTCCCCTTCTCCTTTTCCCTTTTCCTCTCTCCCCTTTTAATGAGGTAAGAGAGAATTTTCTGAAAAACAAATGTCAATTATTTACTGTTTGAGTCTACTCTGATGAGAGTAAAATTTACTCTCCCCCTCTCCAAATTCCCTCAGATGTAGTAGATTTTCTATGCCTCTTCCTGGGATATAGTTTCCCTCTTTTTATCACTCCTTCCCCTTTTTCTGTTACTACCCCCTTCCCTTTACTACTCTCCTTTTTTATATCAATAAAATCAAATTATCCATGCAGACTTTCTGTTTATCCACAACAGAGATACAGTTCTCAAGAGTTCTTTTTATCTTTTTCTGTTTCTCTTCAGTCTTGTGGATGTAGATCAAATTTTTTGTTTAAGTCTGGTTTTTTTCTTAGAAACAAATGGAATTCCTCTATTTCATTAAATGACCATCTTCTTCCATGGAAGAAAATGCTAAACTTAGCTGGGTAGTTTATTCTTGGTTGCAATCCTTGATCTTTTTCCTTTTGGAATATCAGGTTCCAGGCCCTTTGATCTTTTAATGTGGAGGCAGCCAGATCTTGAGTGACTCTTATTGTGGCACCTTGATATTTGAGTTGTTTTTTTCTAGCTGCTTGCAATATTTTTTCCTTTGTTTGGTAGTTCTGCAGCTTAGCCACAATGTTCCATGGAGTTCTTTTTTTAGGGTCTTTTTCAGAAGGTATTCGATGAATTCTTTCAACGCCTATTTTCCCTTCTGTTTCTATTATCTCTGGACAGTTCTCTTTGATGATTTCCTGTAAAATAGAATCTAGGCTCTTTTTTTTTGATCATAGTTTTCAGGAAGTGCAATGATACTCAGATTATCTCTCCTAGATCTATTTTCCAGGTCTATAGATTTTCCCAGTAAGTATTTGATGTTATTCTCCAGCTTTTCATTTTTTTTTTTTTTTTAATTTTGTGTGACTGATTCTTGGGTTCTCAATGAATCATTCATTTCTATTTGTTCCATCCTGATTTTTAATGAGTTATTTTCTTCATTCACATTTTTTAGTTCTTTTTGTATATGCCCAATTGAGTTTTTAAATGAATTATTTTGCTCTATTGAATTTTTTCCATTTCCCTAATTTTTTAGAGAGTTATTTTCTTTTTCCAATTCAGAAATCCTATTTTCTTGAGACTTTTTTATCTTTTCCAATTCAGAAATCCTACTTTCTTGAGAATTTTTTATATTTTCCAATTCAGAAATCCTACTTTCCTGTGATTTTTTAACCTTTTCTAATTTACTAATTTTGTTTCCCTGCATCTCCTGTGAATTCTTTATTTTTTCCAACTCAAATTTCAGTATGTTGTTATTCTCTATCATAGCTTCTCTTTCCTTTTCCCATTTTTCTTCAAACTCTCTTAACTTTTTAGTAGTCTCTTCTAGGAAAGAGTTATGTGATGGGAGACAGGTATCGTTCCCCTTTAGGCTGTTATCTACTGACTCTCTGCTTTTAACTTCCTTGGGGTTGGATACCCACTCTTTCTCTGTGTAGAAGGTATCAATAGTTCTCTTCAGCTTTTTACTCATTGTTAAAAATCTGTTGGGGTCTGCCCTTGGGGTAAGAAGTTTATTTATTTATTTATTTACCAGCTTCCTCCCGGACCAGATGGCTGCAGTGGCTCCTGTGCCTGAGCTAAGAGAGAACTCTGGGAGAGAGTTTCCCTCCCCCTCCCTGGAAATGCCTCAGAGGTGATATGGCTGCACTGTGAGGGTTGCCCAGTGAAGGACCCTGCTGTGTGTCCTAGCGAGTGCCCTGAGGTTTAAGATTGAACAATAAAAGCAACACAAAGCCCAACCAATTTGTCCTGTGGGGCGTGGATGTCAGCAGCTGACGTGAAAAGCCCCTGTGCTCAAACTGGAAGTGTATGCCCGGAAACCACGGTCCCTATTTCAAAGGTTCTGCTTCTCTGGGAATTCCTCAGCTGCTAGAGTTCCACAGCCTCAGGCTAAGCCTGGCACTATGTGGATTAGATGTTGCCTCAGGCTGTGTCCCCATTGTTCAGGCTCTTAACTACCCCAGGGTGAAGCCCTGGATAGCAGAAGGCAGCTTCACCGCTGTGCCAAGTTCTGTTAGGTCACTTCCGGATTGGGGTGGTTCTATGATCTGGCTTTATATTTTAAAGTGGCTTGATTTCTCTTCTGAACTGCTGTTTTATAAGCAGAGAAGAGTTAACAGCCTGTGTCAGATTCCTCTATCTCAGTGGCTTCTCTGATCCCAGAGTTCTCCCCAGCCCGATTGGCACAGTGTGCTAGCACCTAACTTTGTCTGTTCTGGCCTTTTTTCTTCCTCCCCTTGGAACTGACCTTTTCTATTGAAACTCCAGATTCTCTTCAGCTGGTAAGTTGTGCTTTTAATCCTTGTGGTTTCTATCAGTCCAGCATTATTTTTGAGGCTGATTTAACTAATTGGTAATGAGGGAAGTAGGTAGCTTACAAATTCGTGTGTATCTTCTCTGCCATCTTGGCTCCACCAAGACAGGAGTCTTTACAGAAAACCTAAGAAGATCAGAAGAGAGCCTCCAGATCCCATTTGAAGTGTGAACAACTTCAGGCTAGCTATGCAAAATCACTAAGTTGGGGAGTTCTTGGGCTAGTTGGGTATGACTGGAGCCTCAGCAGAAACCACTAAAATTTTAACCCCCCCCAACAACATGAAGAGTCAGTCATATATGTTTAGGAATGCCAGGCCCAGCAGTGTTGCAGATACAGGACTGTGGGTGGGAAGGAAGCAACATACTGAGTTAGTACCGAGTCAAGGGGGCAGGGACGCTATTGGTTGTGGGCTTGCAGGAAGGGGAAATTCTTGAGTTGAGGTTGCAGGTCAAAGATGAGGGGTAGAAGCACAACCACCTCCCCATCCAACAATCAGAAGTGCTAACACTGATACTTCTCATTTTTAAAAAAAGTGAACCGGCAAAGAAGAAAGAACCTAACCAAAAAACCTACTACAGAAACAGGGAAGAGCAAGATTCATCTTCAGAGGAGGACACTGAAATAAAAAAAAGCCTCTACTCCAAAGAGTAACATTAAATTTATAGAAAACTCAATTTAATTAGCTCTATTTTTGGTTTTGCTTTATCTGAGATCAATATTGCTACTACTGCTTTTTTTTTTTTTTTTAACTTCAGCTGAAGCATAATAGATTCTGCTCCAACCTTTTACCTTTACTCTGAATGTATCTCTCTGGTTAAATTTTGTTTCATGTCAACAACATATTGAAGGATTCTGGCTTTTAATCAAGTCTGCTATCCACTTCCATTTTATGGAAGAGTTCATCCCATTCACATTCACGATTAAAATGACTAACTCTGTATTTCTTGTCATTTGGTTTTCCCCAAGTTATACTTTTCTTTTTCCTTTCCCCCTTTTTTTCCTCCCCAGTATTTTGCTTCTGATTACTATGTCCCTCAAAGAGCCTCTCCCTTTTACAGCCCTATCCCATTTTTATACCTTTTCCCTTCTATTTCTGTTCGCCCTCCTATTAGCCTCCTCCTTTCCATTTCCCTTGCCCTTCCTACTCCCCTATAGAATGAAACAAGTTTATCTCTGAATATAAATATGTCTGTTATTCTCTCTTTGAGCCAAATCTGATGAGAGTAAATTTATGCAAGCTAATTCTCGCCTTCTTTCCCTCAATTGTAACAGTTCTTTTTTTGCCTCTTCATGAGATGTAATTTACCTCATTTTAACTTCATTTTCCTCTTGTGCCAGTAGAATGCCCTTTACTCCTTTAGTTTCTTTTTTGTATCATCACAATAAAATCAAATTTACCTGCACCTTTTAAGTATAACCATAACAGAGACACAGATCTCAGAAGTTAAACATATGATCCTCCCATATAAGGATATAAGCATTTTAACTTTTAAAAGGAAGTTATTTTTTTCTTTCCTTTTTACATTTTTGTGCTTCTCTTGAGTTCTGTATTTGAAGATCAAATTTACTATTCAAATCTGGTCTTTTCATTAGAAATAAATTAAATTCACCTGTTACATTGAATATGAAACATTCTCCCTGAAAGATAATCCTCATTTTTGTTAGGTAGTTGATTCTTGGCTGCAATCCAAGTTCCTTTGTCTTTCTGAATATCAGATACCAGGCCCTTCCATCTTTAAAGTGGAAGCTTCTAGGTCTAGGTCATCTTGATTGTGGCTCATTGATATTTGAATTTTTTTTTTTTCTGGCTACTTGAAATATTTTCTTCTTGATCTGATAATTCTGAAATTTCCTTACTATATTCCTTAAAGTTTTCCTTTTGGAGTCTCTTTCAGGAGGTGATCAGTGAGTTCTTTCAATGGATATTTTACTATCTGATTCTAAGACATCAGGGCAGTTTTCCTTGATGATTTTCTGAAAGATGTCTTGGATGGTCTCTCCTAGATCTTTTTTCCAAGTCAGTTGTTTTTCCAATGAGGTAGTTTACATTTTCTTCTTTTTTTCTTTTTCTTTTTGTTTTGTTTGATTGATTATTGAAGTCTCATTGAGGCATTCATTTCCATTTGTTCAATACTAATTTTTAGTGAATTCTTTTCTTTAGTTATCTTTCCTTATTTCTATTTGCATTTGGCCAATTGAACTTATAAAGGAGTTGTTTTGTTCATTGAATTTTTTTTTCCATTTCACAAAATGTTTTTCAATGAATTGGTATTTTTTCATATCTATTTTGTAAGGAGTTATATGCTTTTCCCCTTTCATCAAATATATATTGTAAGGGGTTATATGGCTTTTCCATTTCACTAAATCTATTTTTAAGGAGTTTTCTTCAGATAATTTCTATTTTTCCTTTTCCAAACCCTCTTGCAAAGTTCTCATTTTCTTTCCCCATTTTTCTTCTAATTCTCTTTTAAGATTCTTTTTGAATTCTTCCAAGAGAGCCTTGGGAGATGGGGATTAGTTAATATCACCCTTGAGGCTTCATCTGAAGATGATTTGCCTTTGGAATCCTCAGTATTTGAAGTCTGTTCTCTTTCTCCATAAAAGCAATCTGTGATCAGATTTATTTTTGCTTTTTTGTTCATTTTTTAAAAGTTTGATATCTGCTCTTAGAGTAAAGGAGAGATTGTCCCAAACTTCCTGTACAAGCAACAATGTCTCTAGGCAGCCCTCGACTAATGCTGACTGACTTCTGGTGCTGGGTGGGTGTAGTCAGGTCCTGAATTATTCTGGGGTTCAGAGACTCACTATTTGTCTTTTTTCTTTGCATTGGATGTCTCACAATTAATATGGTGATCCACTGGGTTGTAATAAGGTTACAGTAGCCAATGTTGCTATAGTTTGGCTAAGAGCATCCTGTAGATTCCCTGGCTGTGGACACTACACTACCCTGGTTCCCTGTGCTGTGCCTATGCTCAGCTACCTCCACAATGCTTGATCAAAGCAGATCTTTTCTGAATTCTTTGAAAATATCTTCTGCTGGATGTTAGGATTACCAGGTGAGAATTCTCACCTTGTCACTGTCCAGACAACCTGAGTTCTCACCTTGTCACTGTCCAGACAACCTAAGTTCTCACCTGGTAATCCTTGATAGGATTAACAGGTGAGAACTCAGGTTGTCTGGACAGTGACAAAGTGAGTTCTCACCTGGTAATCCTAACAGCTGGAAGTTTGTTACACTCCAAATATTTGTGAGTTCTATCACTCCAAAACCATTTCAGAAAATTGATCTATTATTGCTCTGAGGGATTCCAGGAGGAGCTCAGATAAAGACCTATCTATTTTCCACCATCTTGGCTTTGCCCCCTAAAAAAAGAATTTACAAATCAAATGAGATACATTGAAGAAAAACTTAATAAAACCCTATAAGAACCAGTAGATTATGAAAAATGTTATTCAACCAGAAAAAAAGATACAAAGTCTCAAAGAGGAAAATAACTCTTTGAAAATTAGCATTGAGAAGAGCAGTACAAAGCTGGGAATTTTTTTTTAAACTCAGTGTTTCTAATACATACAAAACTGTATCAAATTTGTAAGACTACAAGTCATGCCCCAATTGATAGCCAAAGGATATGAACAGAAAATTTTCAGAAGACAAAATTAAAGCCATCTATAGTCATATGAAAAAATGCTCTGAATCTCTGTTGATTAAAGAATTGAAAATTAACATAACTCTTAGATACCACCTCACACCTTTCAAATTCACTAATATAACAGGAAAAGATAATGATAAATATTGGAGGAGATATGGGAAATCTGGGACACTAATGCATTGTTGGTGGAGTTGTGAAATGATGAAACCATTCTGGAGAGCAATTTGTAATTATGACAAAAGGGCTCTAAAATTGTGCATATCCTTTGACCTAGAAATGTCACTACAGGGTTTGTATCCCAAGGAACTCATAAAGGAGAAAAAAGGACCCACATGTGCAAAAATGTTTGTAGCTACACTTTTTGTGGTAGCAAATAATTGGAAAATGAATAATTGCCTATCAATTGGGGAAAAGGTGAATAAGTTGTGGTATATGAAGGTAATGGATATTATTGTTCTATAAAAAATATGGAAAAACTTACATGATCTGATGCTGTGTGAAACAAGCAGAACTAGAAATTCATTGTACACATTAACAGCAGGATTGTGCAATGATCAACTATGAAAGACTTGGTTCTTCTCAGTGGTTCAGTGATCCAAGCCAGTTCCAATAAACATTGGATAGAAAACACCTCTGTGAATTTGAAAGGTGTGAGGTATACCACTCCAAAAAAGAACTATGGAGATTGAATGTAAATCAACACCTACTAAGTTCACTTTTTTTTTCCTATTTTTTTCTTTTCCAGGGTTTTTCATTTTTATTCTGATTTTTCTCTCTTACCATAATTCTTAAAGAAATGTATATTAAGTAAATTTCCATGTATAACCAGAAAAATAAAACAATTGATAAAAAAATAAAGTTCTATCTTCTGATAAAAAAAATTAGAATTGGACAAGGTGAAGGCAGTAAAGCTATAAGAGATCAAGAATATAAAGTATGAAAAAATAGAACAGAATGTGAAACATAAGAAAACAACAGATATGGAGAACATGTCAAGAAAAGAAAATATAAGAATAATTAAACTTCCTGAAAGTTGTCACCAAAAACAAACAAACAAACAAAAAAACCAAAAAACAATCTTGACATAATAATGCAAAAATAATTTTTAAAAGTTGTCCTGGAGTGATAGAACAGAAGGGCAAAGTAGAAATGGAGAAAATCCACTGATCACTACTTCAAAGAAATTCTTTGTGAAAAAACACATAGGTATATTATTGCCAAATTTCAAAATCTCCAGAGAAAATTTTGCAAGAAAAAAGAAACAAACATTTCAAATATGCTTGAGCTATAATAAGAATTGTACAGGGCTTAGCAGGATCTATAATAAAAGACTGTAGGTCCTGGAATCATGTGTACTGGCAAACAAAAGAACTAGATCTGTGGCCAAAAATACCATATTCAGCAAAACTATCCATAATATTCAATAAAAAAGAACATCCAATGAACTTGCAGGTTTTCAGAACTTTTTTTCAACAAAATATGAATTCAATAGAAAATTTTACATATGAAAGTCAACAACCTGGATTAATTTCAAGGAACTTAACATAGACAACTTATTTTTTACATGGAAATGTATACTATATATTTAAAATTGACCTCAGTAATTGGGTTGCTCAAAAGAAATTTTTTTTACAAAAGAGATGCAAAGGAAGAATAGACATAGCCAAGTTAGAGGGAGAAGGAAGACTTGTAGTTCTGAATACCTGTTCACATCAGGAATGGATTAAATAGGCAATAATGCATATATATCATGAAAGCTATAGCACCTGCCAAAATTTATAAAGAAATAAGGGAGTGAGATAAGCAAAGGGAGAAGCAAAGGATGAGGAAAGAGGGATCCCTGGTTGGGAGGAGAGTTAAGTAATAGCAAGACAAGTTAAAGAGTAGGATTAAAGTAGAAGACTTAATAGGGATAGGAAAGAAGAGATATGGCCAAAAGAGATATGCACAAGTACTACAACAAAGTACAGAAGTGAATGTACGGGTGTATGGATCAATGAATGGGCATATATATGTGCTTAATTATAACCTGCTTGGGGGAGGAGGAAAAGATGAACAGGGAAAAGAAGAATAAAGTGAAAAAGATGCACAGCAGAGAATAAAAGAACAACCTATTAGAAAGCAAAGAAAATATGAACACTTGTGAATATAATTTGGATTGTTTTATATCCTTTCTTGAACAATTTATCATTATATATTTTGAATCCTCTTGATGTTCTGTTGGGCACATGACAATGACAATGCTCTATTTTGTTTTGTTGTATTTGTCTTTTCCATCTTTTTTATTCTGTTTTTTTTTATACTTACACAAAGTATAGGACTTATCGCCAGCCACAATAAAAGACCTTTGGTTCTGAAATCATATATTCTGGCAATTTCTGTGGCCAAAACTATCATATCATTTTATACTTCTTAAACCGTGTTGTACTTCTTCAGGATTGCAAATGGAAAGTTTTAAATCCAAGAGAAAAAGAGAGACAGAGATAGAGACAGAGAGAAAAAGAGAGACAGAGAGAGGGAGATCCAGAGCCAGAACCAGAGACAAAGAGAGAGAGAGACACAGAGAGAGAGAATAGGAGAGAATAAGAGAAATAGAGAAGACAAAGTAGAGGAGAGGAGAGAGGAAGGGAAGGAAAGATAGAGATTTAGTGTTTTCTTCATATCTTCAGTGCTTAGCACAAATTTCTGAATCCTGTTGTGTTTGTTTGTCCTTTGTTCTTGAAGAGAACCTGCCATATCCTAGGTGTTGAATATATACTTATTAACTGATTAAATTTTTTTTTGGCTTTTTTTACTTTTTTCTCTTTGAGCCAAATCTGATAAGGGTAAGATTCCCACAATGTTCATCACATCCTGATCTCAGATCAAGCAAGAGCAAAAATTGATCTAATTAAAAGAGATAAGGAAGGAAACTATAGATAAAGAAGCAATATCAATATTAAACATATATGTACCAAGTGATGTAGCATCTAAATTCCTAAAGGAGAAGTTAAGAGATCTGTAAGAAGAAATAAACAACAAAACTATAATAGTGGGAGATCTGCACCTTGCTCTCTCAGAACTAGATAACTTGTTGGTTTTTTCATAGAACCAACTCTTAGTTTTATTTATTAATTCAATAGTCTTTTTACTTTCAATTTTATTAATCTCTCCTTTTATTTTTAGGATTTCAAGTTTAGTGTTGGACTGGGGGTTTTTAAATTTGCTCTTTTTCTAGGTTTTTTAGTTGCAAGCCTAATATATTGATTTTCTCTTTCTCTATATTAAACAAATAGGCCTCTAGAGATATAACATTTCCCCTTATTACCTCTTTGGCTGCATCCTACATATTTTGGTATGACGTCTCATTATTGTCATTCTCTTGGGTGAAATTATTAATTGTGCCTATGATTTGCTCTTTCACCCAATTATTCTTTAGTATGAGATTATTTAGTTTCCTATTATTTTTTGGTCTATTTGCCCCTGGCTTTTTATTGAATGTGATT
Organism: Sminthopsis crassicaudata; assembly: GCF_048593235.1. Taxonomy (NCBI): domain Eukaryota; kingdom Metazoa; phylum Chordata; class Mammalia; order Dasyuromorphia; family Dasyuridae; genus Sminthopsis; species Sminthopsis crassicaudata. Next base: position 260,411,919 of record NC_133618.1, read on the forward strand.
TTTATTGCAGCATGATCTGAAAAGAATGCATTTACTATTTCTGTCTTTCTGCATTTGAATTTGAGGTCCTTATCTCCTAATATATGGTAAATTTTTGTATAGGTTCCATGAACTGCTGAGAAGAAAGTATATTCCTTTCTGTCTCCATTTAGTTTCCCCCAAAGATCTATCATACCTAACTTTAATAGTATTCTATTTACCTCTTTAACTTTTTTTCTTATTTATTTTGTGGTTTGATTTATCTAGTTCTGAGAGTGCAACATTGAGATCTCCCACTATTATAGTTTTGCTGTCTATTTCTTCTTGCAACTCTCTTAATTTCTCCTTTAAGGATTTAGATGCTACACCACTTGGTGCATATATGTTTAATATTGATATTGGTTCATTTTCTGTGCTACCCTTTAGCAAGATATAGTTTCCTTCTGTATCTCTTTTAATTAGATTAATTTTTGCTTTTTCTTCATCTGAGATCAGGATGGCTACACCTGCTTTTTTTTACTTCACCTGAAGCATAGTAGATTCTGCTCCAGCCTTTTACCTTTAATCTGTACATATCACCCTTCTTCAAATGTGTTTCCTGTAAACAATATATTGTGGGATTCTGACTTTTAATCCAGTCTGCTTTCCACCCCTGCTTTATGAGGGAGTTTACCCCATTCACATTTATGATTAAAATTACTAATTCTGTATTTCCTACCAACTTGTTAACCCCAAATTATGCTTTTCTCTTTTCTTTCCCTGTTACTCTCCTCCTCAGTATTAATCTTGTGATCACCACTTGCCTCAGGCAGCCCTCCCTCTTTAGGATCCCTCCCCTCACCTTAGATTCCCTTCCCTTTTCTTAAACTTTTTCCTTACAATTTCTGTATTTCCTTCTGTTTAGCTTATTTCTTCCTTTTCCTCTTTTCCCCTCCCACTTTTCAATAAGATGGGAGAAGTTTCTCTGTAAATCAAATTTGTCTAATATTTTTCTCTTTAAGCCAATTCAGATAAGATTAAGATACACACTATGTTCACCCCCCTCCCTTCTTTCCCTCAGATATAATAGGTTTCCTTTGCCTCTTTGTAAGATGTAGTACCTCCACTTTTCCTTTTTTCTGATATCATTTCCTTTCTACCTCTAGCTTATTTTTTATATTATAACAATAAAACCAAATTATACATGTATATTTATGTATACTCATAACAGAAATATAATTCACAAGAATTTTTTTTACCTTTTTATATTTCTCTTAAGTCCTATATTTGGAGGTCAAACTTTTTGTTTAGTTCTGTTATTTCATGACTCCATCCTATCCCATAGACATTGGGTTTTAGTTTCTTTCTTATTTAAATCCTTATTACTCTGAAGTTTACCAAATCATATAAATAAAAGTTATCTCAAACTCCACAGAATCTAGTTGTTGAGACAAGAACAATTTGAAGCAAGAACAAAAACTGTTTAGAAATTTGGATAGAAGTGTCAGAAATTAGGTCTATAGCAATGTTTTACATCACATACCAAGATCAACTCAAAATTGGCAGTTGATTTAGAAAAAAAAAAGGGTGACATAATAAGCACATTACTAGAGCATGGAAGAAATTACCTATCAAATCTATGGATGGGGAAGAATCTATGGTCAAACAAAAGACTATTGTTATTATTAATGTTGTTTTACCTTCAGTCTGAGAGGACCAATGATGTCATTTTCAAGTAAATTAGATTTAAATGAACTCTGAAAAATTAGCTTCACTCTCTCCTCCAGTATCATCTCAATCTAGTCTCAAGAAATAGATCAGGATGACTAGAGATGGCCCTGAATGCAATGGGAGAGCTTGGTCTTTTTAAGTTCTTCCCCAGATCTCAGTCTAAGGCAAAATCCATTCAGTAATTAAAGCTCACTACGAAATGAGGTAAGAAGAAAAAGTCTCTTTTACCTACCAAACCAAAGAAGAGATAGAAATGTTCATAAGAGATATCCACAAGTAGATAACTTGATTACACAGGAATATTCTATACAAAAAACAAAACAAAACAAAAAAACCAACAAAAAACAAAAAACAGTGCAATTAAAATTAGACATCTTTGCAACAAATTTAAATCTATTTCTTTTTTTCCCCTCCAACATACTTCTTTTTTATTATAGATTTTTATTTACAGGATATATGCATGGGTAATTTTTCAGCAATGACCCTTGCAAAACCTTCTGCTCCAACTTTTCCCCTCCTTCCCTTTCCCCCTTCCCCCAAATGGCAGGTAGACTAATACATGTTAAATATTTTAAAGTATATGTTAAATACATATCCATACAGTTATTTTGCTGTACAAGAAGAATCAGACTTTGAAATAATGTAAAATTGACCCGAGAAGGAAATAAAAAATGCAAGTGAACAAAAACAGAGGGATTGGAAATGCTATGTAGAGGTTCTCACTCATTTCCCAGTATTCTTTCACTGGGTGTAACTGGTTCTATTCATTATTGAACAAATGGAACTGATTTGGTTCATCTCATTGCTGAAGAGAGCCGTGTCTATCAGAACTGATTCTCATATAGTATTGTTGTTGAAGTATATAATGATCTCCTGGTCCTGCTGTTAGAAGGGAGGAAGGTTTTGAGTTTTTTCTTCACATATATTAGTCAAATTTCATACTTTTGAGGACTTTCTTCAGGGCTTTCTTCATTTCTTTGTTCCGGAGACTATAGATCAGTGGGTTGAAGAGTGGAGTCAGGACAGAATAGAACAATGTCACAATCTTCTGGATCCCAGCTGGATTTCCAGATGTTGGACTCACGTACATAACCATAATAGAGCCATAGAACAGTGACACTACTGCCAAATGAGAGCCACATGTGGAGAATGTCTTGTGCCGACCTTCTGCTGAGGGCACCTTCAGCACAGCTTTAAGTACCAATATATATGAAGTAGTAATGAAAAGGAAGGTAGAGAAGATGAGGACTGAGTTAAAGACAGCACAGGTGATTTCAGTGACAGGTGCTGGAACACAGGACAGCCCAATGAGGGGTCCTGGGTCACAAATAAAGTGATCAATTGCATTGCGATTGCAAAAAGGCAACCTGGAGATGAGGTAAACTGGGAGGAGATAACAGAGAAAACCACAAACCCAGCAACAGGCAGCCATTCTTAGGCATTTTTGTAGAGTCATGAGGATGGGGTAGTGCAAGGGCTGACAGATAGCAAGATACCGATCATAGGCCATGGCTGACAAGAAAAAGGTTTCTGTAGTTCCCATTGAAAAGAAGAAATAGAACTGGAGGAAGCAGCCAGTGAAGGAGATGATTTTAGTCTCAGAGAGAAAGTTGACCAACATATTGGGGACTGTGGAGGTGACATACCAAATCTCTAGAAAGGAGAAGTTAGCCAATAGGATATACATTGGAGTGTGGAGTCGTTGGTCCAAACTTACAGCACAGATGATAGACATGTTCCCAATTAGTGTCAGTATATAAGTCACAGAGAATAATGAGAAAAGGAAGATCTGGATTTCCCAAGGACCTGGGAAGCCCAGGAGAACAAATTCATTCACAGAGCCAGAGTGATTATTCCTGTCTGGGTTTTTCATTTTCCCTCCCAAATCTGAAAAGAGAATACATTTCTGGTTTAGAAATGATCTTACACATAAAGATTTAAGTATGTTCCATGAATTTTAATTCAATATGAAATCAATTACAAAGTGGTAAGATCAAGGAAGGGATTCTCAGAGTAAAATAATAGAAAGCAGCACATAATGGTGTGTATGCTCTAAAATTGTTATACCCCCAACCATGCCTTTTTTCTTCATTTTTCCTCCCATTTCTTTAGTTTAACAAGTCACAACATGAAACCAAATCACATTAAAATGATTTGAAATATTTATTGATCAACTTTAGATTTTTTTTTTTTTTGGCTGAGGCAATTAGAATTAAGTGACTTGCCCCGGGTCTCAGAGCTAGGAAGTGTTAAGTGTCAGAGGTCAAATTTGAACTCAGGTCCTACTAACTTCAGGGCTGATGCTCTATCCACTGTACCAACTATCTGTCTCCTCAACTTTAGATTTTTCTTTCTCCATCTCTGTCTCTTTTCTCTGTTTTCCCTTTTGTCTTTTATCTCTTTCTCTTCTCTCTACCTCTGTCTTCTCTTCTCTCTCATTTCGCTCTCCTCTCTTCTTTATTCTCTTTCCTTCCTCCTCTCTCCTCTCCTGTCTCCTCACTCCCCTATCTCTCTCTCTCATCTCTTCTCTTTATTGACTTTCTTCTCTCTGTTTCTCTCTTTTTCTATGTCTGTGTCACTGTCTCTCTCTGTGTGTCTCTCTGTCTCTGTTTCTCTGTTTCTGCTTCTGTCTCTCATCTCTCAGAGGGCATTAGGCAGCACAATGGAGAGAATACAGGGTCTGAAGTCAGAAATACCCGAGTCCAAATCCAATCCTATATATATACTTACTAGCTGTATGACCTTTAGCAAGTCACTTAATCTCTATATGTCTCACTTTTCTTAACTATAAACTAGGGGTTAATAATTGGACTGACTTCACAGAATTGTTATTTGTGAATGCTTAACCATTGTATGTATGATAGAAGCTTAATAAATTCTTGTTTCCTGCCTTAATGACACGTTGTAACTACAAGTAAGAAGGTGAATCTTGTTTTATCACTAATTGATCTTTTAAAAAATTCAAATTGTCTTAAAATTATCAGTGGGTAATTTGCTATTAATATACTCCCTGTTTACATCTTCCCATTGATCAATGATTCCAGAGAGAAAACAAACAAACTAACCTCTCTTTATTCATATTCTAAAGTAGAGGTCAGGAAAATCTGGCATATAAGAAAATATTATTTGGGGAAGTAAATTAAACAAATGAACTTTTATTCATATTGTGCTTGGCTTTTTATTCAATTTTCATTTTAACATTTAAGATAATTAACAATTAATGATTTTAACATTTAATTTTTTCTACCCTAACATTTCAATGTATGCAACATGTTTTTATTTTTATTAAAATGAAAGACATACCCTTTAAAAATGAATTGTCATGACAGTTCCTGCTATCAGTGGCTGTCTCTTAAAGCTGAAAGCCCCATATAAAAATGTTTCATTTTCCCCAATTAATAAAATCAGAAAATTACAGAAATGTATATGTCACTTAATCTTCATATGGAAAAAGAAAATGCCACAGGCTGATTCTGAGCATCCAAATCTTCTAGTCTACACAAATTACAAATGTTGGCTAGTTTCCACTTACCTTTTTAATGATTTTCAAAAATAATATTCTCTACAGGCTTGCTGAAGAAGATTCCAATTTGTTGTTGTAATTACTGGACTAAAAGTCAGAATATTTGGCTTTTCCCCCCCAGAATTTCTAATATCTAGATATATGAAACTTCAGAAAATCATTTAACTTCTCTGAACCTCAGTTTCTTCATCTTCATTAATTAATTTAAAGAAGAGTATACTTTTTCCTATTTCATCCAGATTGGAAGGGTATTCAGAGTTTGATCTCATGATTGATCAGCTTGAAAGATTTAATCTTTTCCATTTCAAACCTGAATCTGTTACCTCTTTTCTCCTTTCTTGTACTCTCTTCTCCTCTGCTTTCCTCTTCTCTGTAACCCTCTCTGTTTAACTTCATCACCATTATATAAGTCTTAGTGTATTCACTCAATTAGTTTAGCCCACTGCACTTCAGAACTTCTGAGCTCAATAAATCAGAAACCTTAGTTTCCTTATATAAGGTATTACAATATGTCTGGCTCAGTTTCCTTATATTTTAAAATGATAAGGTTGGACAAGATTTTCTCTATCTATGTCAAGGGAAACCCTTTGACATTATTTGTTTCTACTACTTCACATTTTGAACATGAAAGGAGTGAAAAGAGAGAAACAGACAGAGACAGAGAGACAGACACACACACAGCAGAGACAGAGACAGGAAAAGAGACAGAGAGATACAGACTGAGATTCAGACATAGAGAAACAGACAGAGAGAGAGTGTCACTGTACCTTGTGTAATCAAAGACTGGCTTCTAATTTCAGACAACTTTCAAGGCAAAAGTCCTAACATTAGTCTTTGGCAACAGGACAAAGTTTATAGCAGATAGAGTTTCATGCTGTTGGCCTGGGAACACATCTAGGTACTTTAAGGTGGGGTGTGTGTGTGTGTGTGTGTGTGTGTGTGTGTGTGTGTGTGTGTATGTATGTTTCAATTGGTATGGATAATGCATATTACCCATATGCATGGAGGTAATGCAATATGGTAATACTGAGAGTGTTGGAGGCCCTAACTTTTAAATATTGAGAAGGCAGGTTCAGAACCTCCTCAGGGATCATAGCCTCTCTAGATTTGGTCAGAGACAAGTTACATCCCAATTACTAGAGGAGCACTTGAAGTAAGGACTTTTTGAATTGTGATTATATGCCCTGAAACTTGCACTTGGATGGATATTTCTCTGGTGTGATACATGTGTAGGGTAAAGAGTTTAGTGGAGATATGTAGTGACTGGTTTTACCTTCAGTACTAATGTTTCCAGGACTTGCTTTTTGCCTGCAGGGATTGGTCAGGTTAGTCTCAGGGGTAAGGATAATAAAGGGAAAGGGAGCCAAAAAGGTTGTTTGGCCAGTTTTCAGGAAGAATTTTGATGGTAGTGGTTTTTTTAAACTTTTTTAAAAAAATAAATGTAAATAGAATAGAACCCTCTAAGGATTAAGAAAAACCTCTGGGCCTGGGGATTAGGTCTGGACTTTAGCTATTTTGTGGGGGATGATTTGAATTAGAATCTAGAGGCCAAAGTACCAAAAGTATAGTTTAAAAAGCATTATAAGTATTGTGGCACAAAATATTTTCAGCCTTCAAATATATTTAAAAGAATAGTAAATACTGATCTAAAAATTTAGAGAATATAGCATCTCTGGTTCAAAACAAGAAACAACCCACAAATACTGATATATTAAGTATCTACTATATACTATGTATGTAGAAGAAGATCAGAGAATTGTTGGTGCAAAACAGAAGAAATTAAGCCTATTTTATACTGATTTTCCATATTTAATAACTCTCATATTTAATTAAATATAATTAAAGAATTATATATAATATTTTCTAACAGAATATATAACAGTTTTTTTCTCAAAATAAGTTATATAGTACTTTGAACTTTATAAAATGTTTTTCCTTTTCAATTGTTTTCTTTCAGTTATTTAATTCATAACTTTTTGGGGGGGTGCATTTCTTTCTTTTTATTTTCTTTCTATCTCTGTCTTTTCTGTTTTTCTCTATTTTTGCTTCTGATATATTGAACCAGGGAGAATGTACTTTAGAAAGTAAGGAAAAGTACAAATTAGCTCTGGGGGTGATAGCATGATAGAGTTAATATGTCAGCATCTAGAATAATGATTAAAAGGGTCAATTGATTAGATTTTCCTAGATTTTTCCCCATTTAATCATAAGCATTTACCCTATAAATAGGTGATTTCATGACAAACTAATCATTATAACTAAGGAGGAAAGAACTATCTATGAACAGAATGTTTTTATTTTAATGGGATGTATTGAAGTATATTTTCTATACCAAGCAGAGATCGTGAGAAAACTCAAGATTATGCAAGAATGATATAACTTCTCAGGATTGTGTTTCCAATGGGGGTCCATCAGCTTTCTGGGTAGCCAATGTAGAAGCCTGTAGTCACAGATAAATTTGTGAGGAAGCAGTAGATCCTAGCTGGTTATATTCAACGTATCTCAACAACTTTCCCTTTTTATAATAAAAAGACCTCATCTCCAATACACATCTAATATGTTGTGTTTTGTGAATTTTCAGTTCCCAGGAATTCTAAGTGAATTATTGGTTTGATGGAATGGTAAAAAAATTAGCTCAGGAAGCTAATTATTTTTAATGTCATTCAAAATGTGGAAATCTCTTAATTAATTAAATTGGGTGTTATCAAATTTTTTTTTCACTTGACTGAGATAAGTATTATTCTAATTTTTTGGAAATGGAGAAGTCTGAATAGATTGGGAGTGTAAAACAAAATTGTCAGACAATAAATTTAATTGTAAGCAAAAGAAATACTTAATATGCAACAGTTCATATAAGTCTTTCCATGTTTTTTCCCTTTCTTGTCTGAATCATCATTAGTTACAGCACAATAATATTCCATCACAATCACATATCATAACTTTTCTTGTCTCATTTTGTTTAATTATTTCAGTCATATCTGACTTTTCATGACCTCATTTGGGATTTTCTTGGCAAAGATACTGGTTTGCTATTTCCTTCTCCATTTTACAGTTGAGGAAACTGAGGTAGAGTTGAGTGACTTTCTCAGGGTCACACAGTCAGTAACTATCTGAGGCCAGGTTTGCCATTCTCTAATTGACAGACATGCATGCCCTCAGTTTCCAATTCTTTGTTGACTCTAAAAAGAGTACTACAAATATTTTTTATAAATATCATTAAAGTCATACTTATAGGTTTTCTGAAGATACATATATTTTAGATGAATTAATGCATTTTGTTATTTACAAGGTTGATTCTCTTATTTGTTTCTGCTGTAATCTAGCAGGTAATCTTGCTACTCTGTTCAACACTTGAAGGATAGTTTTAGTAAGAGGTAGGGAATAAGAAAAGGATTTTTACAGGACTGTTAAGTAACCTTAAAAATGGATTAATCCAACTCTCTCTCTGTTTTCTGAAGTGAAGAGTGACAGACAGAATAACAACTGTCCAGAGTGGCATATGGGGAAATGCAAGCAGGAATATTTTTAATATAACTTTTTACAAATATTTTTAATGTCAGAAAATTCTCCTCTCCCTGGCACAAAACCTGTGATATTGTGATAGAACAATATTTATTTTGTCATATTAAGTTTCTTGTGACATAATAAAACTCAAAACATTCAGGGAACAATCCCACAGAGGAAATACAAACCTTGCCCCTTCTCTTGTGAGAAGGTGGCAAGACAAATATGACCCAAGATTGTCATTTTGTCTGGTCAGCCTTGATGCCAGTTGTGCCACTCATATTCATAGTGTTAGCATGCTCATAATTGTCATATGTTAATATTGACAAGAATTTTTTTGTGGTGTGGTATGCAATGGCATCAAGCAATCAGAATTATAGGATTACAGGAAATAAGAGAAAGAAGAAAATTCACCAAATCCATACAAGAAAGGAGACCTCACTTTGTTACCTGAAAAATGTTCACCTAAACTCTATTAGGAGGGGAGGAAACCTACTATCTATGAAAGCAGTTTAATTTATTCTGAGACAGCTCTAGTTGTTATGAAGGTTTTTTTTTTCCTACTGCCAAACTTAAATTTTCATCTTTGCAATTTCTACCCATTGCTGTTGGACCAACTAAAGGACTTAAAAAACAAACAAACAAAAAAACCCCAACAACTTGAATATAATCATTTCTTTCATCCTGACATCTTAATTTAATTTACATTTTTATTTTATAAGTATTTATTATCTATCCTCAGCATTCATTACCTCTTACCCACTAACTTTTAATTAAACAATCAAAGAGATTGGCCTAACCTTAAACCTTCAATAGATTAAATTTACACTACAACTATTTTGTGTTGTCTACAGTAGGACATGATTAGTGAGCCTCACCTACTGTCTCTTTTAGCTATTTCTTAAATAGATATTCTCAGTTCCTAGAAGATCGTACCAAATTCCTAGCTTTATATAACCTGATTTTTGGCCATATCTCACTTTTTGCAGGTAGAAATTCTGCAGTACTCCACTATCCTTGACTTAATCTTAATGTCTTAATCTAAACATCTGGGCATCCTCTGAGAATATCCTTATCTAGACCAAGGATTTGGGGGATTCCTCCAGGCTTCCTTCTTCCCTTCCATCAATTTTTGGAGCAGTGGCCTCAACAACTGTGCTCTGGGTTTTTCTTAAGTGTTACAATTCTCTGAAGGTCTCTCTTCATTGGGCAGGGGGTGATTGTTTAGAAAATGCACTTCTTTTTCCTTATAGAGCTGAAGGATTATGGGTGTGGGTCATACTTAGTTTTAGATTTAGTTTCATTTGGTTGAACTTTGGTTTTCCTTATTAAAATTGTTATATGGAACATATTTATTTTCTGGGTGGGAGGGAGGGAAATATACACATACCCATTAAATGGGTAGCAGAATGGATTAGAAACCAGCATCCAACAATATCTTTATAAGAGATATGCTTTAAAAGGAGGACACATACAGTGTTAAAATAAAGAATTGAATATCTTTTCCAAGAAAATTCCATGGCCTTGGAGTCATGAAGAATTGGACACAATTGAATAATTGAATGACAACAAAGGGAAGCTAGAGCTAGAGAGAAGTAACTCTTGGTCCACTCTAATGATGGACTTTCCAATAATTAGAACTGTATGAAAATAGTATATACTACTATTACTACTTCATGTAAGGGCAAGATCTATCATAGAGGAAATTAACCTTTTAAATAAGGAGTCTAGCTAGATGATATTTTTAACTTCTGAGATTCCATGATTTTATGCTAAAGTGAATTAGTAATAGTTTGGCATATTCAGTATATATTGTGTATAATAAAACTTTTAGTGTACAATTGATTTTAAATATAAAAAAATGTTTATCCAGTTCTTTGGCTTAATGCAAATGGCAAATACAAAAATCTTGTTATGCTTTAATATGCAGTGAAATAAAATTAAATAATTTAAGAAAAATAAAATGAAGAACTGCAGCAATATGCTTCAAGTGAATTTTAAAAAAGGCAAAAGTAGCAATCATAATCTCAAGGGAAGGAAAAAATAGGTCGAATTAAAAGAGATAATTGGGGAAAATACATTAAGTTAAAAGATGCCGAAGACAATGAAGTATATAAAAATATTTATAATAAGTTTCTCTGATTAAGGCTTATTTCTCAAATATATATTGAAAGAAGAATTGTAATAAAAAAACTATCTATAAAAAGTGATTTAATGAAATGACCAGCAGGAGGAATACAGAGAGGCCTGGAGAGACTTAAACCAACTGATGCTGAGTGAAATGAGCAGAACCAGAAGATCACTGTACACTTCAACAACAATACTGTATGAGGATGTATTCTGATGGAAGTGGAAATCTTCAACATAAAGAAGATCCAACTCACTTCCAGTTGATCAATGATGGACAGAGGTAGCTACACCCAGAGAAGAAACACTGGGAAGTGAATGTAAATTGTTAGCACTAATATTTGTCTGCCCAGGTTGCATGTACCTTCGGATTCTAATGTTTATTGTGCAACAAGAAAATGATATTCACACACATGTATTGTACCTAGACTATATTGTAACACATGTAAAATGTATGGGATTGCCTGTCATCGGGGGGAGGGAATAGAGGGAGAGGGGGATAATTTGGAAAAATGAATACAAGGGATAATATTATAATATATATATATATAATAAAAAATTTTAAAAAATGATTTAATGAAGATAATCAAAGATACCCCTATGATCTTTTTCCTATGGAGCTGAGAATTTGTTTTGAACCTTTTCTAAGGAAATGTTTTTTAGATTTTTGTTAAAGTGCAAAGGGCTATCTATAACTGAGCAAATGCACTGGGATAATGAAGCATGTGAGACTAATTGCCAATTGGACAGTTCTCTATTAACTTGTTTGAAGGTTGACCCTCCCCAGCTGTTCTATGCTGACTTGATTGGTGGGACAAAGAGGGGGAAGTGATGTGTATGGGGAGAGTAGAAGGAGGAAATTGAGGCACTCTCTCTCACGGTAGTTGAGAGAAGAGGGTGGTGTGGAGATTACTAGATCTAATCCCCTGATGGTGACATCAAGAGACCAAGAATAAAGACTTTTGATTATCCTGACTCCGGCTGATTTCTGGGAAGACAGAGTTCCAGCATTAAAGGCCATGCATAATCCAGAAATTCCTTATTTTTCAATTAGTTTCCATGAGTGAGGCAGTATGATAGATCACGGGTAATAACTTGAAACTTGTTTCCTCAATTTCTTTCTCTCCTGTGAATAGCCATATTTGTATTCTATCAATCACTTCTTCTTCTTCTTCTTCTTCTTCTTCTTCTTCTTCTTCTTCTTCTTCTTCTTCTTCTTCTTCTTCTTCTTCTTCTTCTTCTTCTTCTTCTTCTTCTTTTGGTAAGCTCTTAATAAATGTTAGTTAAACACACATATACACAATAGCTTCATTGGACAATAAGGATTTGGACTATGGAGACAGTGGAATATGAGTTCATTATAAATCAACAGTGTGATGCTGCTGCTACAGCTGCTAAAACCACTTAAACTTCAGTAAGAGGAATTATATTCATATGTGTCCCTTTTTCTCAGTTCAGATAACATTTGTTTTTTATCTATTTCTGGACATCATTTTGAGAAGGGATATTGACAAGATGGAATATAAACAAAGAAAAATAGTGAAAATGGAAAGGGAGTTGGATGTGCTGTGAGGACTGGCAAATTTCTTCTTTTATAATATCAGAAGTACAGAAGTAGCAGGGAAAGATATATGGCCCAGAAAACATAGTGCTAAGCTTAGAGTCAGAAAGACCAGAATTCCAGCCTACCTCAGTTACTTACTGCTATGATTCTGGGCAAGTTATGTACTCTCTGTTCCAATTTCTATATAAAATAGGGAAATATCATTTTCACCAAAAGATAATTATGAGTATCAAATGAGATCAAATGTGAAAATACTTTGCAATCTTAATGTTATTGAAGCATTAGCTATAAATAAGGAATCACAGTCAGAACAACAATGTACTTTAACACAAGCAAGTATTCTGTTGCTCATGTGACTATATATAGTTTTGATTTCTTCATCTGAAAACTGTCTGTTTATATCTTTTAACCATTTATAAAGTGGGGAATGGCTCTTATTTTTATATACTTGATTCAATATTGTACTTAGTATATATTTAAGAAAAGGGACCTTTATCAGGGAAATTTACTGCAAATAACTTTGATATTACTTCAGTATCTATGGTGCCTTTTAACCTAATGTAGTTTATCTCTTTTAATTAGGCCAATTTTTTTCCTGTTCCTGAGATCATGATTGCTATTCTTGCCTTTTTTTAAAAAAAATTTGAGTTGAAACAGATTCCACTCAGCCTTTATTTTTACAGTTTATATCTTTATTTTTAAATGTATCTCATAAAAAACAAAACAAAACATATTCTTGGATTCTGGTTTCTAATTTATTCTGCTACCCATTTAATGGATAACTTTATACCATTCACATTCACAATTATGATTACTATTTATTTTCTTCCATTTCTCTCTCTCTCTCTCTCTCTCTCTCTCTCTCTCTCTCTCTCTCTCTCTCTCTCTCTCTCTTTCTCTCTCTCTCCCTCCTTTGTCTCTTTCTTTCTCTCGTTACCCTGTCCCTCCTTATGAATCTGCTTTGCTTCTAACCACTGCCCCTTTAACTAAGCCTTACCTTTTTATCACTCCCCCTTCTTTTATCTCTATTTCCTTTGTATTTTCTTATTGGGTAAGCTACATTTCTAAATAGAACTGAGAGTGTAGTTTAAATATTTCTCATCACTCTCTATCTTCCATTTTCTTCTTTATTGTAAAAGTTCTTTGTGTGCCTCTTTTCTGGAAGAATTATTTTCCTCACTCTATCTCTCTCTTCTCCCTTCTCTTTTATCTTTCTTTCTTTTTTTTGGAAATCATTGTACCATCATCAACTTACATGCATATCCCTAGTATATGTTAATTCCTTTCAACTTCCCTAAAGATACAATTCTTAGGAGTTATATGTATGATTTTCCACATAGGAATATAAACAAAGTCTCTTATAATTTATTTTTTTCTTGTTTACCTTTTTATGTTTCTCTTGAGTCTTCTGTTTAAATGTCAATTTTTCTGTTTATTTCTGGTGCTTGAAAGTACTCTTGAAGAATTATTCTCAGCTTTTCTGGGGAGGTTATTTTTTGTAGTAATCTTAGCTCCTTTGCCTTCTAGAATATCATATTCCAAGAACTCCAGTCATTTAACATGGGGGACAATAAATATTACATGACTGTGTAATGATTGTGGCTCCATGATATTTGAATTGCTTCTTTTTGGCTGTCCAAAGTATTTTCTTTTTGACCCAGAAGATCTGGAATTTGGTTATAATTATTACTGGGAGTTTTCATTTTGGGACTTCTATCAGGTAGTTATTAGCGGATTCTCAATTTCTATTTTACCCACTAGATCTAAAATATCATGAAAGTTTTTCTTGATAATTTTTTGAAATATAATATTTTAGCTCTTTCTTTGATCATGGCATTCAGGTCATCCAGTAATTTTTTAATAAAATCTTTCAATCTTCTTTGAGGTTAGCTGTTTTTCCAATGAGAAATTCTATTTTGTTCTCTTTTTCCATTTTTTGACTTTGTTTCATTGCCTTTTGATGCTAAGTGGAATCATTAGCTTCCATTTAATCAAATTGTGATTTTAAAAGTATTATTTTTGTATCTTTTTTCCATTCTGTTTTTTAGATTCTATTTTTAAGAATTTTTTTCAGTGAATTTTTGTGCCTTTTATCATTAGACCAATTTTTCAAACTGTTATTTTCTTTAGTATTTTTGTACCTTTTTTCACCTAGCTGTTAACTCACTTTTCATAATTTTCTTTCATCATTCACATTTTCTTTACATTTTTCCCCCCTTTATTACGTTTTAGGAATTCTGGTTGTGCTTGGGTCCACTTGGTATTTTTCTTTGCGGCTTTGTTTGTAGCTGTTTGCACATTTTTTAATCTTATCAATAAGTTTATGTCTGTTTTTTTTGCTTCTGTAGTAGCTTTTTTAGGGGCAAATTCATTTCTCTTTCTCTTTTATTTGCTCACGTTTACAGTCCATTTCTTGACTTTGAACTTTATGTTAAAATTGAGCAGTTTATCTGGGGGGGGGGTGGAGAAATACTATCCTATGCTTTAGGATTTGTGTGTGTGTGTGTGTGTGTGTGTGTGAGAGAGAGAGAGAGAGGGTATGGATGTGTTTTATTTTAAGAGCTAATTCTGGTGGCAGAGGAGGGGTCTGCAAGTTTTTGGTGCTTTCAAGAGAGTATAATCCCAGAAAAGGTATAGCCACCGCTTTCTTGGTCTGAACTCTGGTCTTTATCTAAGAAGGGACTGTGATAATTTACAGCTACAAGGACAAGCACTTCTCTTTGTTTTGAAGTGTGAACAGAGCCCCTGTTCCCCTGTGACCAACTTTCAGCACTTCTTTATATTCTGGAACTACGACCCACAAGTCTGTATGGGCAATAGAGTTGTCAATTAGAGTGAAATAAACCCAGTGACATCAAAAGATCCCATGTTATCTTTTTCTGATCAGTTGTCCAACTTTCTTAGCATTTCTGAGTGGACTGCTATAGCTGCTACTGCTGCTCTGGGACTGCCTTGTGTCTGAGCTTCAGATGGACATCTACTCTGGTATCAGACATCCTGCTGAACTCTTAGGTTTTCATTCGATGGAAAAATGCCTCACCTTTTGAAGTGGCTCTGTAATTTAAAAATTTGATTTGAGGTGAAAATTTAAAGTTGTTGAAGGAGCATATTGGGAGAATTCAACTGGGTGGCTGCTCTTAATCTACCATCATGACTCTGTCCCCAATTTTGTTCTTATTAAAAAGGATAGAAAGATAATTTATCTATCTCTGCTCCAAAATGGTGGTTGTAAGGACAAGTCAGTGAAAACATGTGCTTGTTTAAGTAAACCTGAGATTAGACCTAAAATACCTGGTTAATCAGTAAATTAATCAACTAGCTGTTAACTTCCTACTATGTGTCAGACACTGTGCTAAATGATGGAGATTCAAACAAATAGAAGAGAGAAAACTACAACACATTCCTTCTCTCAAAGAATGCATAGTCTAATGGAAGAGACAAATGCAAATTACTTTGCATAACCAAGTTAGAAATAGAATAATCTGTGTGTTCAGAGGGAAGGTAATAAGATTGAAGTCTGGGAAAAGCTTAAAGAAAATGGACTTGAGCAAAACTCTAAATAAAATTAAAGATGCTGGGAGAGGAGAAACTGTAGCATCCCTTAACACTACTCTGTCCTTGTAGCTCCCCTTAGAGCTACTCTGACTGCCCACCCATTGTTGGTACAGCTAGGCCACACTTACCTCTCTTTGGGCACCAACCCGGATCCCACAGAGGCAGACCGACCAGGAGGTAGGGGTGAAATGAAAGAGAGCTTTATTCTTAGATAGCACATACTTATACCCCACTGAGGATCCCAGGGAAGGGGAGGTCCTCTAGGAACTTGGACAGGCAGTTCCCAAAGGAATTGGCCCAAGAAGAAGGAGGAAGGCATGCTAGGCTTTGAGAGCACTAAGGAGGAAAATGTGGTACCTGGGGTCAGACACTGCCTCTTGGGGGCATGCCCCATTTCCACATAGAACTAGCCTGTGCCTCGGTACCTCTCATCCCTCAGGTCCTCCCACATGCCTTGAATTGCATTCCTTGTTTCTAGAGGATTTTTAACCCTTACATTGCCCCCTCTTTTATTAATAAGAACAAGTGTTCTCATGTTGATGAATGAGAAGCTTTTCCTTAAGCACCACTAGTGAATTTTTAAAGAATATATAGAAAGCATCCTAGCAAAGTAGGCAAAAACAAAAGAAGCAACAATATTAAAATGGCTACCTAGAGCCCATGGGATACAATAGAAGGGGATGGGAAAGGAAATATGTTGGATCCAATCACTAAGCTGGTGGGGAAAGAGTAGTTATCTCTTTGATATGGTACTGTTTCGAGCACTTCTTGGATCATCTCCTTCTCTTCTTCTTCAGCCCCTGTTTTAATAGGGGAAGCTTTCCTTGTCTTTCTTTCTGAAATCCAGAGGCCTTTCCCATCAGTAACTGTAAGACATAATTATCCTGGCTCTCTCCAAAGTACTAAGGATGGACCTTGCCAATGTCCTTCCACATCCTTCCAAAGGACCTTTTGAATGTTCTCTAGTGCTTGAAACGCTGTTTTCATGGAGCCTAGTTTTCTGTCCTGGCTATAATATTGTGTAAAATGTATCATTCCTGGAGAGAGGCCAGTGTCTTGTCTAGGCACAAACTATTGTAAATATGTAAGGCCTTATCCACATCCACTTGTGTGGGCCATCGGAGATTCTGTCTACTTCCTCCCCCTGTTTACCAAGGGTGGCTTTCAGAGCACGATGGGTTCATTCCATGAGGGCATGACCCTGTGGGGAATCCCTGTAACATGTTTAATAGTGAATATGGCAAGGACGGTGGCCATCTGTTTAGAGGAATAAGCTGGATGATTGTTGGTCTTTTTGGTCTTAGGAAATCCATGAGAGGAGAAGCAACTATATAAATGTTTAATGACTGAAAGAAAGTTTTCATGGAAAGCTACTGTGGCCCAAAGAAATTTAGAAAAGGTGTCACTACAGATGTGGATGGCCACACAGCTCACACGTGTCACATCCATTTGCCACAAATCATTGGGGAATAAACCGCTGGGATTAACTCTTTTATTAGATGGAGGATGGAGAAACGGAACACATTGAACACACTGGTTCACTACAGAACACATTGAACACACTGCTTCACTATATGTTGGGCTTGTACCCAGGTGAGGCCATAAATGTGATGTAGGGAATTATCGGGTAAGTGGAGAAAATCATGGGCACATTCAGGTGTATGGTGCCTGTGAGAAGGGAGCATTGTAAAACATGGTCCACCACCTTATTGCCCACAAATACACCTCCTGCACAGCATTAGTGAGGATGTAAATGAGATGTTTCCTAGTCTGTAAAATCAGCTGCAATTCAGCAAGAAGGTTAACAATTGAAGAGTTCTGAGGTTGTAGAACAGTATCCTCAATGCCTCTGAGCATTCAGACAGCATATAGGTTGCCTGATATGATGTTAATGGACCCCGGGTATCTTTTACAGACCTAGAAGGATAGCAAAAAGCTCATTTTTCTGGGGGGATTCATAAGGAGTCTCTAACACCAGAATCTCTTTTGAGTGCTCATGATAAATTGAGGCCTTGCGGTTCTTAATGGTGTCAGTAAAAAACATTTGCGCCTTGAACAGGCTTAATCAACAATTGTCTTCTGAGGGGGCTGTACCAGAATGTGGGACAGCAAGGGAAGGAAAAAACATGTACAATGGTGGCTTAATGTAGCCCTTTGAGCACAATATGCCCATGGCCAACAAGTTTGCAACATGACTTTTCTAGCTCCTGGTTCAAAGGTTAAATATAGTAAGGGTCTTTTCCCTGTTAGATGAAAAACTCTTTTTGCTGCCTCAAGGGCAAGTTTTCCCAGCATTTTAATATGGTTTGGTAATATCTTCTGTATTCTCCTTGATGTAATACTGTGAAAGGACTTTTTTGGTCTACTAAAGAGACCTCTATGAGACACATGGGGTCCCACCTCGCAGTTCCAGATTTAGAAGGGAGAGCAATGATCTTGTAAATTGTGTCGTTCACAGAGGAGGTCCATTTAAGAGGAGAGTTTAAGCCAGACTTTCCTTTCAAGATGTCATATAAAGGCTGCATCAAAGAAATAGGAAGAGGGACATGAGCCCTTAACCATTGAATTTGTCCCACTAATTTCTGAAATAAGTTCAGAGTATTCACCTTGTTTAATTGTAAGCTAGGTATCTGATTAGTAACTGTAGAAGTCTCCAAGAAGTCTCCAAGTGCAGTCCCAGGTAAATGATGGGATAGTTATGTTGGATCTTTTCTGGAGCTACTGCTAGTCCATATTGAGCCAGAACATTTATGGTATCTTTAAGCAGGGCAGAGAGAGCTTTCCCACTGCTCATTGATAATAGTATATCATCCATGTAATGTAGTATAATGGCATGAAGCCATGCCTTCCTAATTGGCTCTAGCACTTGTGCTAAGTATGCCTGACACAAGGTGGGACTACAACACATCCCTTGGGGGAGAACTTTGCATTGGTAGCACAGATCAGGTCCTGCATTGTTTATAGAGGGAATAGTAAAAAAAAAGAATCTTTTCTTATCCTCTGGGGCCAGAGGGATGGAGAAGAAACAATCTTGTATTTCTATTACCGTAACTGGCCAGCCAGTGGATACTAAATTAGGAGATGGCATGCCAGGCTGTAGGGCTCCCATAGGGTTCAATAGTAGCATTAATGGCCCTAAGATCTACTAGCATTCTGAATTTTCCAGATTTTTAAAATAATAACTATAGGACTATTCCATGAGCTGGATGTTGGTTTTATATGTCCAGCTTTCAACTATTGTTGTATAATTTCTTGTAAGTTTTGGGTTTTGTCCACTAGGAGGGGCTATTGAGGTGCCCAAATTGGGATATTAGATTTCCATGTTAATGGTGTGGGTGTGATACAAAAGGTGATGCCCAAACACCCAATGACCCCAATTAAAAATCCTATGGAGGGGGTATATAAACTGAAGCCCCACAAGTCTTCAATACATCCCTGTCCCATAGATTGTACCTGAGTCCTGTGACCACCTAGGATAGGAATATCCCCTGCTTTTCTTCAAACTGCCAGGGCATGTCTTCTGCTGTAACCCCTTTAGATATAGCAGCTGTGAGGGCATCTGTTTGAAAGGCACTAGAGCTGACATTTTCACATCTCTTTATCATCTCTTCCAGGCCAGCCTTTCCATTAAGAAGCATGGCCTTCTGGCAGTTAGTATTAGCATTCTCCCAAGCCAATTTCTGTATAAGGAGGCTGGAGGCTTCTCCTCTGCCCACTGACCTCTCAACAGCCGCCTGTAGGCAGGCCACAAAATCAGGGAAGGTTCATCTGGGCCATGCTTAATTTTAGTCACTGAGAACCTCTGCTTTTCAGAAGCTTGAATTTTGCTAAATCCTTGTTGGGCATATTGGGACACAGCTGCAAATACTGCTGCATCATATTGCATTTGATCCTCATTTCTTTCATGCTTTGCAGCTTTCTGTATTATTTGTCCTAACTTGTCTGAAAATCTCCAAAGCCTTCACAAGGGGGTGCAGAGGGAGTGGACAGGAGACAAAACTCCTCAAAGAGAGTGGGGGATGGGGGATAAGACCATGCCCCAGAGGTGGAAGCAACCTTCCCTCTATTCTCTTTCTCCTTCCTCGTCTTATCACTGTCCATCAAAGGCATATGACCCTCTGTTTACTTTCTCATTCCTCATCTTATCCCTGCCCCCCATCCCTATATTTACTTCTTCACTACCTCTTCTTTTTTTGTCACATCCACCTTCTTCATCTTCTTGTTTACTTCCTGATTCTTTCCCATAGCTAACTTCTGCCAACTTCATTAAGGTGCCCCCAATTACTTGATTAATGAGGGTGCTGTTCCAGGATGGCTCCCAGTGTTTCTTTATCATAGGAAGCCATCTGATTACCTACTACCTCCCACTTTTAAAAATCAATTTGAAGTCCTGCTTGCTTTATTATTCTATAAACTTCTTTCCCTAGCACCTCCTGGTCTGGGACCCTTACGATAATTTGTCCCATTTCCTAAGTTTCTGTTCAGTAGAGCAAAATTCTGTCTCTCTTCCCATCTGTATGTCTTCTACATGGTGAGATCCTAGCCAAAAAGTCCTTGAGCGTCACTTGTAGTGTCCCTTAATGCTGCTCTGTCCTTGTAGCCTCCCTTAGAGCTACTTTAACTGCCCATCTGCTGGTAGCACAGCTAGGCCACACTTACCCATCTTCAGGCACCAATCTGGATCCCACAGAGGCAGACCGACCAGGAGGTAGGGGTGAAATGAAATAGAGCTTTATTCTTAGATAGCACATACTTATACCCCACTGAGGATCCCGGGGAAGGGGAGGTCCTCTAGGAACCTGGACAGGCAGTTCCCAAAGGAATTGGCCCAAGAAGAAGGAGGAAGGCATGCAAGGCTTTGAGAGCACTAAGGAGGGAGATGTGGTACCTGGGATCAGACACTGCCTCTTGGGGGCATGCTCTACCTCCACATAGAACTAGCCTGTGCCTCGGTACCTCTCATCTCTCAGGTCCTCCCACATACCTTGAACTGCATTCCTTGCTTCTAGAGGCTTTTTAACCCTTATAAGAAACAGCATTCCAGACAGGGGGACAGAGTGTAAAACTGCTCAGAATCATGATGTGGCTGTATCACAGAATATGTATCTCTTTTTCTTTTTAAATAGCATTTTTTATCTCTCCAATTACTTGACAATACAGCCTTCAACACTCATCCTGTAAGATTTTTTTTTCTCCCTCCTTATCCTCCACCTCTCCCTTCTCCAATATAGCAAGCAATCTGATGTAGGTTATATATGCATAATCATTTCAAAGATACCTTCATACTAGTCATGTTGTGAAAGAAAAATCAAAACAAAAGGGAAATATAATGAGAAAGAAAAAAGAAAGCAAATAAACAAAAAATACTGTAAATACTGTGTTTCAATCTATATGCAAACTCCTGGATGTGGATAGCAGTTTCTATCCCAAGTCTATTGGAAATATCGTGGATCAAAGCATTGCTGAGAAGAGCCAAGTGTATCACAGTTGATCATCACACAATCTCACTGTTACTATATACAATGTTCTTCTGATTCTGCTCTCTTCACTCAGCATTAGTTCATGTAAGTCTTTCCAGGCTTTTCTGAAATTAGCCTGCTCATCATTTCTTGTAGAACAATAATATTCTGTTACATTCATATACCACAACTTATTTAGCCATTCCCCAACTTATGGGCATCCACACAATTTCCAATTCCTTGCTACTACAAAAAGTGCTACCAACATTTTTGCATATATGGATTTTCCCCCTCTTTTATGATTTTCTTCTTGTGAAACAGAGCCAGTAGGGATATTGCTTAATCAAAGGGTATGCACAGTTTTATGCACAGTATTTTGGTAATAATTTCAACTTGTTCTCCAGAATGGCTGGATCAGTTCAAAACTCCACCAACAATGCATTCATGTTTCAGTTTTTCCACATTCTTCATTATCTTTTCCTGTCATCTTAGCCAGTCTGATCAGTGTAAGGTGGTACCTTAGAGTTATTTTAATTTCATGGTTCTTCTTTGTCTTTGTTCCCTGAATTTAGATTTGCAACCATCAACCAGTGATCCTGAGAGACAGATCCTTCTATATCTAAAAGCTCTCTGATGAGTTCAAGAATTCCTGAGGTTCTGAGTGGTGCTAACTGCCCAACAAGAGATATTTTTTACTGGTGTGTCACTTCTTAAGAGCAGAAATGAGTCTTGGTAGCAATAAGAGAGGAAAGAAGTATTTTTGATTGGCCAAAATATTGAAACCTTATATATTGCTTAGGCACTACAGATCTGAGGTAATTGTGAAACATATGTCTATAGATACCATAAAGTTTTTTTATACATTCTGGAAAAGTACAATTTTAAGTATGGAATGTTCCAACAGTCTTGGTGAAGTTTTAAGTTATGAAGTTTAAAGCTTAAATCTTGCAAAAATGGTTTGGGACATCCTGTATATGTGTTCTATTTACCTTTCCATTAGAATGCAGGTCCTTTGAAGGAATCTGGTTAATATCTTGGAGTATCCAACATTTAACATAGAGCCTTGCACATAATAGACATTTTGGTATTTATTACTGATGATCTGGGAAATGATAATTTCATATTGAAGTGCTCACAAGTATTTACAAAAAGATTAACATGAAAAATCATTATTGTTTGTACACCAATATGTGTTGCATGGGATAAAAAAGTAAAAAAAATTAATGCAAATAAATCATTACAACATGGCTACCAAAAGAATATAAAAAGACTTTAGTCAGCAAACATTTCACTTTTTTTGCCAAGTGAAATGTGGTATGCTTTCTTAGGCAACATATATACTAAAACTGGAAGAAGTGAAATATGACCATCTAATGTAAAAAAGTTTATAAAGCAAAATAGTTTATAAAATCTTATGAATAATGATGGTTGATTATGAGCAATATCAGCTCACAAGACAATGGTGAGAAGTAGAGGATAGTATTTCTTTAAAAGAATTTGAGCAAGATACATAGATAAGCAAAATCATCTTCTGTATTTTAAGGGGAAATTTTAAATAGATAAGAAATTTAAAAAAATCTGCAAAGAATTTTTTGTAACAAAATGTGTTTTTACATCATTATAGTAGAGCCATCACTTTTGGATTCTATCAACATAGTCCCAGAAGTACTTATAGAAGAGATGGAAATAAGATTAAAGCGAATAAAAATGGAAAAAGTTAAGAACTAAACAGAAAGGGTCAATAATTATAAGGAGATGGATAAATATACAAAAACACTGAGGGGGAGACAGAACCAAGATGGTGGTGCAGTGCTGGGGTTTAAGAGATAATGTGTCAATATCTTTGAATCTCCAAACTAAATAAAGGCACTTAGTAAGATGAATTGAAAAGCATGTACTAAAGAGTGCACTATGCTTCTTTTAGGAATCTAGCAGGAGTTAGCAATAGTTAGCAGCCCAACAAAGAAACACAAAAATATTTATGGAATCTGATTACATCACAAGATATGTCAATTTTGAGGTTAATGAGGAGTTTGCTAACATGGGGAGATCCTAAAGCCTTGATGGAATTGCTCATGTGGTTACCCAGAATGCATAAAGAAAAGCCTACTTGGGGGTAGTAATGTATAATAATGACATTGTAATCCTGATTTTGTCATAAATTCACCTAAAAGATAGCAAAGAAGGATAGTATACAGGCACCATTTTGGGGGAAAGATTAATTAAAGTTTGTGGTTTAATGAACTGGTTTATGTCCTGTTGGTGCTACTTCCTTATTGGTTGATTTCCATTATATGCTGTGGAACTTATGGATGATAGAATTTACATCATGTAGACCTGTATCTGTGCAGCTAATGATTGAGGATTTCTGTGGGGTTTGGGTAAGGGAGGGAGCTGGTTTGGACTAAAGACAACAATTAGAACCCCATTGATAGCAAGCTGCACAGTGAACCTCTCTTACCCCAAATCCTCTAAAAAGGTCTGGAATGTGCACATTGATTCTTGATAGAAAAATCCAAGACAAGAAATACTACAATGAAACATTCAGCATAGGGGAGAGAGAGATGTTTGGAATCTGGCAAAGATCACACTATGTGGAGCATCTTAATGTAGGGATAATGTTTTATCCTCATATTAGGTCATCAATTTCTCATATATGCAGGATTTGGGAACAGATACCAACTGGCAGCTTTGCTCTCTACATACAGATCCAGGTAAATTGAGGAAGGGATACCAGGGGTAGCATTCTGAGGTAATAAATAGTCCTAAGTCCTAGCCTGTGTACCAAGCAAAGAGGAAATTCAAAAGCCAGCAGCAGCATTGTGACCCAGAACCAACTGGCAGAGCAGGATTTCAATTCCAATTTATAGTCTGGCTGAAACCTGAAGATAAATAACTAGAGCAGGAATTCCAAAACAAAGGGAAACCTACAATTCAAAGCAGAAGACTTTTCCTGCTGACTGATACTGGCCAAATCCATTTACATTTTTCTTTTGCTTGGATCTAAAACCAATTCACCAACTTGCAGAATTCAGACCAGTAGGTCAGTTATCAGACTTTTTCTTGAACTAGACCACTTTGGAAGCACTAAAAGTTTGCAGAACCTGTCTAAGCTATTACTGAAAGCCTAGTAAACTTAACATTGTTTTTTATCTTTTGTTCCTGAAGAGGGTCATGATATCAGGGAGATGATGCTATGACATGCAAGTTAGTTTGATTTAAGTGAAGGAGAGGTGGACAAAATTACTAGACTCACTTGCTCCTTCAGAACCATCTGGATCCAGAGGCAAAATAAAGATCAGGATAACTTGAGGTGACCCTGAAACCTCCCAAGCTAGTTTTTGTTCTCAAAGTTAGATTTTTTTTAAGGACTGTGCCTTAAATCACTCTGCCTCTCATTGACTGGACAGCAATAAAGGTCCCAAGCCAAGACCCAATTGGGCATTGCTAAGGCTTGATTGACTTGGAATGTAAATAGCAATTATTTTTTAAACAAATGAAAGAGGCCATTCTTTGCCCCAAATCTTACCTATCCTTAATCATTGAATGGATCTTGCCTCACTTAAGCTGAGACCTATTAAAGATGTTAGCTAAAAAAGACCAAGGTCTCCTAATGCATCCAGGACCATCTTCAGTTGTCCTGTTGTATCTTACTGGACTCAGATGACTCTGGAGGAGAAAGTGAGGCTGGTGACTTTGTACAATTCACTGTCACTTAATTCCAACTCACTTGCATGTCATGGTATCATCTCACTGATATTATGGTCCTCTTCTATAATGAAGGACAAACATTGACATTGAGTCAAAGTGAGACCTGGGGGAGATATTAACTTTAAAGGACAAGGTCTCTCATGTCCAGAACAAGCAGCAACAGGAGTGCCTTAGACTCCCCCCCCCCAATTGTGCAGAGACTTGCTTTAAGGAAGTCCAAAGTCAGAAAGTAGGCTGAAAGAATGCACAAATAACAACAATAAAGACTCCCACCTTAAAAGGTTATTCTGATGACAGGAATATTTGAGACACAAATTCAGAACAGAATGATTCTGAAATTTGTTTAGATTTTATGGTTGACCACTCATATCTACCCCTCCAATTTTTTTTACCTTTGTGTTCATATTTTAAAATTTTATCTCAGCCCTGATCTTTTCATTAGGAATGATTGAGTTCTCTATTTTAGTGGTGTCAAATTGAGTAAAAACAGTTCCCTGCTGGATGTACTTTGACTAAGAATAGCATAAGCTAACATTTATTTATGTTGCATTGTATTTTTGTTAATTTCATAATTATATCTTAATTTGGTTTGAGTCATCTTTGGGAGTTTTGTGGTTCATATGAAAGAGTCAAGTTTTACACCTCTATTTATTAAAGACCTATACCTTGTCCCCTCCACTTTAGAGGATTATGTTTAGTTTTAAACCAATATAATTTATCTTTTGAAATATACTTTCTGCTCATTTATGGAAGTAACTGCTAAATCTTGTGTGCTCCTGAATATGCCTTTGCCAGTATTTCAGTTCTTTCTGGCTGCTTGCAGTATTTTTTATTTGACTTCTGAATTTTGGCTTTAATGTTCCTAGGAGTTTTTGTTTCTTATTTTAAAATTTCATTTCATTTCATTTCATTATAGCCTTTTGATTTTCAAAACATATGCATGTATAATCTTTCAACATTAACCTTTACATAACCTAGGAGTTTTCATTTCATAGAGTCTTTCAGAAGGTAATCAGTGCATTGGTGCTATTTCACCTTTTCCTTTAGTTTTAAGAGATTTGGATGTTTTTCTTTTGTGATTTCTTGAAATAGGATATCAAGATTTTCTATTTGGTTATGGCTCTGTTTTTCTTTTTAGTCAAAGCTTTAAGGTAGTTCAGTGATTCTTAAATATCTCTTTGTGATCTGTTTTTTATGATTTGTTGGTTTTGGAAATGAAATTGCCAAATCATAGAGAAATGAGATTAGAGGTGAGGAAAATGAGATAAATCTATGTGTGACAGGTGTTCACCAGGAACACAAGTGAAATTGAAAATAATGAGGTCTCTAGGACTGAGTTAATTTACATTTTAATAGTTTCATCTAAGCATTACTTAAAATTATATGGTTTCCCTGGAATATCTGCAAATTCAGCCTTACCTCTACAGCAAACTGTGGGATTAGACAATGTTTTAGTCACATAAAACTAGATTCAAAATATTAATAATAAATGATAAAATAATCCATATAAGTAGAATTTGTTGATGAAAAAGTATAGATATATTTACCACTTTCTTTGTATAACTACAAATTACTTTCCAGATTGATTGTTCATCTTTCTACCAAGGAAGAAAACATTTATTAAGTACCTACTGTGTACTAAGCACTGCATTAAGTACTTCACAAATATTATCTCATGTGATACTCACAATAATCTTGTAAAATAGACATAATTATCCCAATTTCTACTGGAAGAAACTGAGGCAGAGTATTTGGATTCACATTCATTTATATGATTGCTAGTAATTTGCTATTCTTCTTTTGAGAACTGTTTGTAACTTTTAACCACTGATTTATTGGTTAATGACTATAGTCAACCAGTTCAATTAGCATAAATCTACTGTTCCTTCTCTGACATAAGAACTGGCAAGGGTCTGCTTAGTTATACCCTGGAGGGTAATGGGAATAGGAGGGAATTAGGTTACCCAGACACATTTAAAGTGTTATAAACCAACCAAAGGGGTATGGAACTAAATTTACACATTCTGCTATTGAACTACATTTTCCTACACCTAGACAGTTAGAAACCAGAGGTAAGTCACTCACTAGCAGAGGAGGAAATCCCTGGGCTCATTAAGCTTAGCACCAATGTGAGAACCATAAGAGCCCTTGATACAGACAAAGCCTTGGGGGCAGTAGGTGTTTAATTTAGGAGACCAACTGTCACCTTAGCTCCATATAAGATGAAAGCTATAAAAATTTTTTTTTGAGAATCTTTAAAAGGGTTAGATACAATATAAAGTTAAGTTGGTCGATGTTAAAGAGAAGGCCAGAGAAGTCGGGGTAAATCACTCAACCCAGCTCAACCCAAGCAGCAACAGCTTTGTAGTAGGTAAGTACTAAAGACCTCTCCACTGCTGATTTCCCTTTCTTTATTCTTCTCTTTTCTTTCCTCATCAGTCCTCTCTTCTTTCCTTTCCTTTTTTCTTCTCTTTTCTCTTCCTCTCTCTTTTCTCATATTCTATCTTTCTTGTTTTCTTTTTCTCTCCTCTCCTTATACCTTTATTTCATTGAAGTTCAGCTGCTGCCTTATCTTAATTATGTTATTTAGATTTTACTGTTTTAGAGTGATTAGGAAAATAATTCACAAATTATATAAAGTTAGATGACCAAAGCAACTGCCTGGAAATAGGGGTGTTCTGGGATCAACTTGAACTACTTATTAAAAGCTGATTATACTGTTTGCATTTTTGTTTTTCTTCCCAGTTTATTTTTATCTTCTGAACCTAATTCTTCCTGTGCAACAAGAAATTCATTTGCACACATATATTGTATCTAAGATATACTATAACATATTTAACATGTATAAGACTGCCTGCCATTTAGGGGAAGGGGTGGAGGGAAGAAAGGGAAAAATCAGAACAGAAGTGAGTACAAGGGATAATGCTGTAAAAAACTACCCATGTACATGTACTATCAAAAAAAGTTATAATTATAAAATTAAAAAAATTTTAAAAGCTGATTATGAAATTGTTAGGGGCAACTATGTGGCACAGTGGATAGAGCACTAGCCCTAAAGTCAGGAGGACCTGAGTTCAAATTTGGCCTCAGGCACTTAACACTTCCTAGCTGTGTGACTCTGGGTAAGTCACTTAACTCCAATCACCTCAGCAAAAAAATAAAAAATAAAAAAAAGAAGAAAGAAATTGTTGATATTAGCATTTACTTCTCCAACACTTCATATTAATATATAATTTATTTTTGTTCTCGACTTAAGTGATTGAGAAAAGGTTAATAATGCAAATTAAAGATGCAAGTGTGCTGTTGAAAGTAATATACACATATACAATACACATGTATGTATATGTGTTTGTATGTATGTATATGTATATATTATAGATAGATATAGATATAGATATATTTGGAGAGAGGAATATTAAATCTTTACCAGCACTTCTCTGACAGCCAATTATTACTATTATGCTTACAATAATTCCTCACAAACCTTAAGGCAGTTTGCTAATTCAGTTCAATGCAGCAAATATTTATTAAGTAATTATTGTGTTCAGGGGACTTTGGACATATAGTTTTTGTTCCTCAGTGATATTATTTTATTAATTCTTCTGATCCTTTGATTCTTGCTCCATAAGTTCTATTTTCTATTTCTTTCATTGATTGTTATTCTTCTAGGACCCTGTTCATTTTTCTTTAATATTTTATTAGAATAGAATTATTGTTATTATTATTATTATTATTAGAATTTATTAGAATAGAATTAGGAATTTTTTCTTAATATTTAAAAAAATATTAAATATTTTTAGAATAGGAATTTTTTAGAATAGATCACAAAGAGTAACAGCAGATTGGCCATATCAACACTCCCTTTACCTAATTTTGTGTAAAGCCAGGAAGCCTGGAACTCTCCTGAGGCCCTGACCATCTCTGTCTAGTATATGATGATATACCCTTTTCCTGGTTGAGTATCTCCCTTGGTCAATATGAATTTGATTTTAATAAGGTAGTGATTATTTCTATGATGTTAATGATTGTGTTCTTTGTGCATTGTCCTGTTTTTGGATAATAGGAAGGATAATTCATTAATTCCTGAATACCTTGGGGCAGCTTAGTGGCACAGTGGATAAAATGTCAAGCCTGGAAGTCAGGATGACTCATCTTCTTAAGTTTGAATCTGGCCTCAGACACTTATTAGCTGTATGATCTGAAACAAGTTCCTTAACCCTGTTTACCTTAGTTCCTCATCTGTAAAATGAGCTGGGTAAGGAAATGGTAATTTTTCTCAAGAAAACCCAAATGGGGCAAAGAAGCATTAGATGGGATTGAACAACAAAAAGACAACAATACTGTCTCGTTGGAAGGGAAATACATTAATTTCTTAGCATTTTGGTCTGAATTAGTTTATCAGATAAATGGGAAGAAGGAAATCTTTATTACTGGATATGCATTATCCATGCATTAGCATCTGAGTTGAAAGTCCTATCTTGGTTGGTACTGTGTTCTCAAATTATTGAAAATTTAGAAAATTTCCAGTATGATAGTTGGAATCTGAGTACAAGAGACTGATTACTTATATCCAACCAGAACTCCTGCTAAGATAACTAAGATATACAAAGATCTACTCTTTTTTCAGGTTTTTTTTTGTTGTTTTTGTTTTTTTTATTTTTATTTTTTTTTGTTTGTTTTTCAGGAAGTGAGATAAATGTCTGGGAATGTTCAACTTGCTGAATTTTATTATATTAAACTTCTAAAATCTTTGATTCAGTAATATTTCAATGACAATGGGTGTGGGGTTTTTGTTTTTTGTTTTTGTTATCACCCTTTATTTAATCACATTTATAGTCAAGACACTTTTCCTTTATGTAAATTTTTATCACTGTTAGTAAGGAAATTTTTTCGTGGTTTATCTACTGAACAACTAATTGCTAATTACAAGCCTACTTTCAATAAGGCTTCATAAAGTTGAAGACACTTGGGTTAGTTAACATCTTCAGCCATGTTCTTTAAAAACCAAGTGAAAATCAGTTTGATGACAAGATCTATTTTTTATCCCTATGTCATTTTGATTAATGTTTTCTAGACTATCTCCAGTTTCTTCCAAACATCTCAGACCAGCATTTTAGTAAAGGATAAAAAGGTCTGACTGTTGCTAGGAAGAATACAGAGATGGCACTTACAATCAGGGATGTGCTGGTATTTAAAAGCTCAATCTCTGGAGAGGGGAGGTACACTTTTAGGTTTAATCCTCACTATTACTATTTTCTCTCCATTAATTTCTTAAGTCTGGTCAATCAACAAAACAATAAATAAAGTCCAGATTTATTGTGTTTGCCTACAAGGTACACCTTGCTCACACTGAAAATGTAACAGCCAACTCTTCCACCAAGAAGAATTGGTACCAAACTACCTAGGATCATAAAGTGGAACACTAACCTGTCATCTCCAGCTATAACTGCTCACATATTAGTGTTCCAGGAGCAAACAAGAAGCCATCCTAGGTAGCAGAATTAAATAGATGTTGTGTATGCCCTTTTTACCCTGACCAAGAATTAATTTCCTTCTCTGACTTAAGAATTATTATATTTCGGGGCAGCTTGGTGATGCAGTGGATAGAGTACCAGCCCTGAAGTCAGGAGGACAAGAGTTCAAGTCACTTACTAGCTGTGTGACCCTGGGCAAGTCACTTAATCCCAATTGCCTCAGCCAAAAACAAAACAAAACAGAACAAAACAAAAAACACATTGCTATATTTTGTTCACTGCCTTTAGGAAGGAAGATATCTCCTGCCACTAATTATGAGATTTTAAAATCTATGTCCAAATGAATTTCTTGGCTTGAGTTCATAATCTTATTTCTAAGAAGAACTGTATCTTTACACATAGCTAGAATACCTGTCATGATTGGAAGGCTTCCAGAACATTACTCCAAAATATTTCCCATGGCTTGTTTGCTGCAATGTTTCAAATTCCATCATTAGAAACATATCAGTCACTTAAAAATATCTGTGGAAGTGATCCCTTAAGTCTTTAAAATTTAATTTTGAGCAAATTTGTGTGTTAATTTTATCACTTTCCCAAAGTGACAAAAATAATGTTAAAAGGAGAATAATTTGGTATGGAGTAGAAGAGGAAGACCTCCAAATTCACAATTTGGCCAAAGGAAAAATTTTACATGCATTAATCCAGAAGATTTAGAGATCTGCTCTGCTTTTAAAGACTTTA
Source organism: Sminthopsis crassicaudata (assembly GCF_048593235.1). Lineage (NCBI taxonomy): Eukaryota > Metazoa > Chordata > Mammalia > Dasyuromorphia > Dasyuridae > Sminthopsis > Sminthopsis crassicaudata. Next base: position 260,443,266 of record NC_133618.1, read on the forward strand.
AACCAATTAAATCTACCAATATCGCCATTTTGAATATTGTTTTATTTTTTTTTCCCCAAAAGAGTTATTTAAGTCAAGTTGAGAATCGCAGGTAGATTTGGGAATGTACATGCATGTGGAAGATGGGCTAACTATTGAAAGAATGTCTTTATGTCATTGATGCTTCTTAAATGGGTCCTTCTTATTGATGGAATGTTAATGAGCAACATCCTTCTGATAACTACTAGCATTCTTAGTCCAAAGAACAGGTAGCATTAGACAGCTTAGAATATCAATATTGTTCATATATGAAAATAACGATTAAAATTATCTAAGAAAATACCTTAGTGATGATTTGGTGTTGCTGATATCTGTTTTACTTCCTAAATATCTTATTTTCCTAAACTGTGTCATAAACTACATATATCTCCTTTTCTAATTATTGTGACCTATGTCCATATTGAAATAGCATTCTTCTAATGAAAGGATTCAAAACCGTAACCTGGCTTAGCATATTTCCAAAATAGTTTAGATCCACATACTTAGCTCATGATTCATTAGGAAACAAACAAATAAACCCCAAATGGTTAAAATCCCAATCCTGCCACTTGCTACTTGTGGGATCTTAGGTAAGACATGTCAACCCTATGGGTTTCAGCTCCCTCATCAGTAAAATAAGAGTTTTACACTATCACCTAAGGTCGTTTCCAGCTCTATATCCATGATCTTGTAATATTTTGTTCCATATAGTCACTACTATCTTCAGATATATGAAGCATCATAGAGATTAAGGACTTAGAGAGTTATCCAGAAGCTATCTGTTATTTTTCTACTTCTAAACAGAATTGGCCCTTCACTAGCTGTTTTACCTAAGCAACTTCCTCCTTTGCATCTCCACTCCTGTGTGGTAAGTGGTTTATTAAATAAAAACATTTTATGGAGGTGAAATTTAATGACCTGTATATTATAAGTAGTTTGAGGGCACAGAATGTTTCCCTTATGTATTTATGTTCTGAGCTTAGCACCTGGTAAATACTTAACAAATCCTTTTCAGTTGATTAATAACTTGTTGCATTCAATGGCATGCTATATTTGCTTAATTTTATGGTAAATGCAAATAACTTAGTTAACTTCTATCAATTGGATATTATATAACTTCTTACTTATGTGTCATTGATCAGAAATAATTTTTTTTCTTATGTATTTCACTTAAATACTCCTTATTTCAATTTAATTTTCATTCCAGGGGATTTAGGATGTTCAATTCAATGAATATAAGGAATGACTCAAGAGTAATGGAGTTTGTGCTTCTGGGCCTGTCATCCACGTGGGAGCTACAGTTACTCCTCTTCTTGATATTCTCCATGTTCTACATAGGTATTGTCCTGGGAAATATCTTGATAATAGTGACTGTGAAGACTGATGGCCACCTGCATCAGTCTCCTATGTATTTTTTCTTGGCCCATCTCTCTTTCATTGACCTGTGCTTGGGCTGTGTCACAGTGCCCAAGATGCTGGGGGATTTTCTCCACCAGAGAAAGACAATATCCTTCCCTGGATGCCTGGCCCAGATTTACTTCCTTCACTTCTTAGGAGCCAGTGAGATGTTCCTGCTGACAGTCATGGCCTATGATCGGTATGTTGCCATATGCAATCCTTTGCACTACTTGACAGTAATGCACCGCCAACTCTGCATCAACTTGGTTTTTGCCTCCTGGTGTGGAGGCTTCCTGCACTCCATCACGCAGGTTGTATTGGTGGTCCAGCTGCCCTTCTGTGGTCCAAATAAGCTGGATAATTTCTACTGTGATGTCCCACAGGTGATCAAGCTTGCTTGCATGGATACATATGTAATAGAGGTGCTCATGGTCTCTAACAGTGGCTTGCTTTCACTCATCTGCTTCTTGGTTCTACTATTATCTTACGCTGTCATCTTAATAACCTTGAGAACACGCTTTCGCCAAGGTCAGAATAAGGCACTGTCCACTTGTGCCTCCCACCTGACTGTGGTCAGTTTAATCTTTGTGCCTTGTGTTTTCATTTACTTAAGACCTTTCTGCTCTTTCCCAGTGGACAAGGTGTTCTCTGTTTTCTACACTGTCATCACTCCTATGTTGAATCCTCTCATCTATACACTTAGAAATGCTGAGATGAAGGCAGCTATGAGGAAGATGAGGAAAAAGTATGCAGTCTCCTGCTGCCTGGCTAAAGGGTGATAACAGGATCATAGGATCATAGATATGGAGCTGATAAAGATCTTGGAGGCCCTTTCATCCAGTGTCCTCAATGAATAGCTGAGGAAACAGATTGTGAAGGACACTAACTGGCTTCTTTAGAATATATGGGTAGGTGGCTTCAGATATGAGTTGTGAACCTGATCAGGAGCCATTCCTTTGTTTCAGAATCTATTGACCAAAAAACATGGGAAAGAGAATATTATTCCTGGAACAGTCCTAAACCCCCATTTTGGATTCTAAAGATGAAGGAAGTGTGATGTAATTTGAAAACCATAGGGGATAAAAGAGGAAAAAATACAACAAATTGTGGAAACTTTCCTAAGTACATATACTTGTGGAAAATGATTGGATTTCAGCGAAAGTATGACTCAGAGTTTAAGATTCAGTCTGGGAATTCAGAGACCATTAAGGCAGAGAGGTAATTTTTTGGTCTGGAATCGCTTTCAAAAACTATCTATTTTACACTTCTTTCTTTACCCAGAATTCACTGATACTGTTCCCTCACATCTATTCCATTTTCAAAGGGAAGATGCTAAAAAACCTCCATTCATTGGCATTCTCAAGGTTTAACATCACATACAAGGAAGTTCTTTTTTGATGTCTGTCCTACCTGATCCCTACTAATTCCTTTTAAGCTCATTTCCTTTTTCTTTCTTTTTTTATCTATTTCAAGTGAATATGGACAAGAAATACTGAGCATATTCTATATAATAACCTTATACTATATAGTGCAAGTCTCGGAAAAATATATGTTGAATTTATCTGAATATAAATATCTTTTTAAATTATGCTTACATGTGAAAGGAAAAAAGATACATGTACATATAGACAGACATTTATATCTATATCTCTCTATCTTTATTTGTGGAATGATGATGACTGTTAATATTCTTTATTTAGAAACTATTTTAGATTGTAGATTTGACATTTTATTTTTATAAATCCCTACCTTTCACTGGCTTAGGAGATAGAAGACCTTGGCTACTTTGGATAACAATAATTGTTCTTTCTACCTCATGGGGGTAATCAAGCCAACAAGCATTTACATATATATGCATGTTCACAATACATGCACACATACACATAATATATGTATATATATATATATGTATATATATATATATATTCATGCCTTCAGGAAGACTATGTTTTAATGAATGAAGATAGCACATGATAAAAGCTTAAAAGGGGTCATAGTGGAGGGCAAGAGAATAGATTGTTATAGTCTAATATTTATATAGATGCTAAAGCAATTTTCTTTCCAAAAACATGTAACTGTGGTACTTCCTTAACACAATGGACTTCTATAGCTTCCTCTGGTATCTAAGATAAAATGTATGCTTTCTATTTAGTTTTTAAAGACCTTCACAACCTTGCCTTAACCTGTCTTTCCAGCTTCACTGGTTATATCTATTCTTGCCATCTGTGATTTAGTAAAACTGATCTTCTCACATAAACCACTATATTTTTTATCTTTGTGCCTTTGAACTAGCTGTTCCCAATGGCAGGAATGATCTTAACTTTTTAGTTCTTTTCTTTCTTTAAGACAGCTCAAGTGCCACATACTATATGAAATTTTTCCTGCTTACCACTTTCCCCTCTCCAACTGTAGCACCTTTTCTTCCCAAGCATGTTTATATGTTTATTTGGTATTTATTTCATTCTCTTTCTATTTATTCTGGATATATTTATGTATTATTCATCTATTAATTAGGACATAAGCCTGTTGAGGAAGGAATTATTTCATTCTTTTTGTTCTTATCCTTTGCACTTAGCACAATGACTGGCATGGAGTAGACTCTCAATAAATTATCATTGATAGATGATCAATGAAAATAATTATCTCCTTATTTAAGTGAGAAAGTATTCTTGTTGAATAAAAATATCCTGATACAAATGCATATAACTTTCTTGTACTTTTATTCAGAAGTCTAACTATCTGTCAACAATTACTTCCCCTGGTGAAAATCCCTTTACTCTTTTCAGAAAACAAGGGCTCCTTACTGAAAACAAATTTATTATATCTATGCAATATGATTTTACCAAAGTTAGTTGTAACTCTCTACTTTGCTTTTTCATGTATACCCCTGGCCATTAACCTCACCATCTCACTTATCTTTCATTTCTAATTGTCTTCTAGATGCTTCCTTTCTGCCTACAAACTTGTCTCTCCATTTTTAAAAGATAAAAACAAAACAACTCTCAGTTAATCCATTTTTGCCCCCTACTCTTTATTTGTATATCCCCCCATCTCTGAGCACAATGCCTGGCCCATAGGGGGTGCTTTATAAAATACTTGTTGATTAATTAACTGATTGACTTCAGTTTTAACAAAGAATTAACTTTTATTACTACATCAAAAAGTGCTTTTTTTACACTTAAAAATCAAGTTTTCCACTAAATGTATATCTTTTAAATAATTGTTAAATTTTGTCATTTATATTATTGTATCCCTTTCCTCCTTCCAAAAAGCTATTTGTAATAATAATGAATAAAAGAGAAGAAAGTTTACCAAAAGTCACCAACATATCAAAAAAAAAAAAAAAACCTGACATTATGTATAGTATTTCATACTTGTAACCTCCTTTTTTTTGCAAAGAAGCTGGAAGAGGAAGCTGGAAGAGGTATCTTCTCATATCTCTCCTTAGGAACTAAACTTGGTCATTATATTTTTATAGCATGTTTCTATTGTTCTGTGTTCAATTTACAATGTTGTAGATAGTATGTTTTACCCTGAATCTGCTCATTTCACTTTGTATCAGTTTCTATGTTTTTCCATGTTTCTCTGAATTCATCATATTCATTATTTCTTATAGCATAGAACTATTATTTTATATTCATATACTAAATTTATTTAACCTATCTCTAATCAATGGACATCTAATTTGTTTCTTATTCTTTCTATTAAAAAAGAGAGACCTAGATGTACCAATCGAACTCCCAAGAAACTATTTTACTGACTTAGAAAAAATAACAAAATTCAATCGGAAGAACAAAAGTTCAAGAATTTCAAGGGAATTAATGAAAAAAAAAAGCAAATGAAGGTGGCCTAGTTGTATCAGATCTAAAACTATATTATAAAGTAGCAGTCATCAAAACCATTTGGTACTGGCTAAGAAATAGAGAAGGTGATCAGTGCAACAGGTTAGGAATAGGTAGACTATAATAATCTAGTGTTTGATAAACCCAAAGACCCCAGCTTTTGGTATGAGAATTCACTATTTGATAAAAACTGCTGGGAAAATTGGAAACTAGCATGGCAGAAACTAGACATTGACCCATACCTAACACCGTATAGCAAGATATGGTCAAAATGGATTCGTGATCTAGACATAAAGAATGATATTATAAATAAATTGGAAGAACATAGGATAGTTTACCTCTCAGATCTGTGGAAGAAGAAGGAATTTGTGACCAAAGAAAAACTAGAGATCACAAAATAGATAATTTTGATTGTATTAAGTTAGAAAGTGTTTGCACAAACAAAACTAATGCAGACAAGATTAGAAGGGAAGCAAGAAACTGGGAAAACATTTTTACATTCAAATGTTTTGGTAAAGGCCTCATTTCTAAAATATGTAGAGTATTAATTCAAATTTATAAGAATTCAAGTCATTTCCCAATTGATAAATGGTCAAAGAATATGAACAGACAGTTTTCAGATGAAGAAATGAAACTATTTCTAGTCATCTGAAAAGGTATTCCAAATCACTGTTGATCAGAGAAATGCAAATTAAGACAACTCTGAGATATCACTACACACCTATCAGATTAGTAAAGATGACAAGAAAAGATAATGACAAATATTGGAGGGGATGTGGGAAAACTGGGACATTGATACATTGTTGGTGGAATTGTGAACAGATTCAACCATTCTAGAGAGCAATTTGGAACTATGTTCAAAAAGTTATCAAACTGTGCATACCCTTTGACCCAGCAGTGTTTCTGCTGGGATTATATCCCAAAGAGATCTTAAAGGAGGGAAAGGGACCTGTACATGCAAGAATGTTTGTGGCAGCCCTCTTTGTAGTGGCCAGAAACTGGAAATTGAGTGGATGCACATCAGCTGGAGAATGGCTGAATAAATTATGGTATATGAATGTTATGGGATATTATTGTTCTGTAAGAAATGACCAGCAGGATGATTTCAGAAAGGCCTGGAGAGACTTAACATGAACTGATGCTGAGTGAAATGAGCAGAACCAGAAGATCATTATACAAAGCAACAAGAAGGCTATATGATGATCAGTTCTGATGGACGTGGTTCTCTTCAACAATGTGATGATTCAAATTAGTTCTAGTGATGAAGAGAGCCATCTACACCCAAAGAGAGGACTGGGGGAACTGAGTGTGGACCACAACATAGCATTTTCACTCTTTCTGTTGATATTTGCTTGCATTTTGTTTTCTCAGTTTTTTTCTTTCTTTTTGATCAGATTTTTCTTGTGCAGCAAGATAACTGTATAATTATGTATCCATATATTGGATTTAACATATATTTTAACATATTTAACATGTATTTGACTATCTGACATTTAGGGGAGGGGTGGGGAGAAGGAGGGAAAATTTTGGGTCAGAAAGTTTTGCAAGGGTCAATGTTGAAAAATTACCCATGCATGTTTTGTAAATAAAAAGCTTTAATAAAAGTTAAGACAAAAAAGAGACCTGTTATAAATATTTGTGTATATGAGGTATTTCTCTTTGACATTGCATTCCTTAGGAGTATGTATCTACAAGTCAATGTGTATGGACATTTCAATCACCTTATTTGCATAATTCCAAACTGTTTTCCATGAAAGGAGGAACAATTCACAATTTCATTAAAAAAAAAAATGGCCATTGGTGGGTTTGTCTTTCCACAACTTAATCCACACCCACACCCACAACCAATACCAATATTTTATTAACTTGGCTGTTTTACTGAATTTGAGAGAAAACTCTGGTTTGTTTTGATTTGCATTTCTTTTATTATAAAGCATTTTGAATATTTTTTCATGTAGTTGTTAGTAGTTTACAATTCTCTTAATGAATTCTATTTTCTATGGGCAAACTGAATTTGGTCATTTTTCTTTCTTTTTTTTTAAGTATTTATTTATTTAAAACTTTGAATATAAAATAGGAAAAGAAAAAAATCAGAAAAAAATGATTATCATGTGCACAGCAGCATATGAGAGAATTCAAGATGTGCTACAATAAATTTCCATGTCAAGAAAGTATTTATAATAATAGAACACATTGTATTCAGAAAAGTCCAGCTTTACTTCCTTGGAGGTTTTCTTTTTTTCTCTGCTGTGCACTTTTTACTTTATTCTTTTTTTTTTTTTCTGTTTTCCTCCTTGCCATCTCTTCCAAGCAGGTTAGAGTTAAGCACAGATATATCTATATGTACTTGATATAAATAGATACTGTACATGCATGTATATGTGTGTGTAGACATATACATAGAAATATTTACATACATATAAACACATTCACATAGTTGCCTTTAATCATATACATATATACACATATCACTCATGTACATTTGTATAAGGTTATACTATACTTATTTGTCCTCTGTTTCTCTGAAGATAAAAACCAAAGTTCTTTCTGGGATACTTGCCATGCTATTAACCTCTCCCCCACTCCTTAAGAATCCCTCCCTCATGCTCTCTCCCTCTTTATCCCATTCCTATTAAGGTACACACCTTATCCCACTCTCATTAATCTACTTTTCTTCTCCCTCCTGCTTTATCTTTTTCCCTCCCCCTCTTATTTCTTTATAAATTTTGTAGAGTTTTATAGCCTTCTAAATAATACCTATTGTTCCCTCTTTAACCTTTTTCTGATGTGGATAGCCCTTCTTCCCCATCTAATTCCTCTGTATCACTTCTTGCTCTCCCACCTCATTCATTTAAGATAATTACTGTTTTTACCTTTTCCTACTTGATTTTGCTTTTTAGAATCACACCATATCCAGTTCTACTTCAGTTTTTATTTTGAACTACCAAATTACTATTGACTGTCTTAGACAGATGACTTATGTTTCCATATATAAAACAAGCAGTTTGTCCTTATTGAATCCCTTAAAATTAGTCTTTGATGTTTACCTGATATTTCCCTTGGCTCTTACATGTCACATTTTCTATTAAGTTTAGATTTTTTGCAACAAAACCTTCAAAGTCTGGAAATTCATGGAAAATCTATTCCATTCAGAATAATGCTTAATGTTACTGAATGTAATATTTTTGGCCACAATCATAATTCATTTGGTCTGTGATATATTGCATGTCAAGGCCTGCAGTCTTTTATTGTAGCCACTGATAGATCTTGTGAAATTCTAATTATGGCTCCAGCATATCTGAATTGGTGATTGTTGTTGCTTGTAAAATTTTCTCTTTCATCTGGGGGGTTTCAAAATTTAGCCATGATGTTTCTAAAATATTTTCTTTATAGCATCTTGTTGAAGGAATGATCAGTGGATTTAAAAATATATATTTCTATTTTCCCCTTGTGTGGGACAGGTGCTAGACCCCATTTCCCAAATTAACTAATCAGAAAACATCTTCAAGTACAAAAAAAAGCATTTATTTAGTCCATGCAGGGAGATGCCCAAGCACACCTGGGAGGCATCTCAGCTCCCACTATGAGCTCCTGGATCTGACAAGCTAGAAGCTTATCAGAGGTTAAATAGCAAAAGACCTAAGTCTTTTCAATGGATAGACTAAAAGGAAATAACTGTCCTTGACCAATAGTCACCAATGTTGTCTGCTTCCTGTGGGTCCTGTCATTTCCTGTACTTGATTTAGGGTTTTAACTTTTTAGAGCTCTTTAGGCTCAGAGATCATGTGACTTCTGCAACTTGAGGCCCACGGTCTGATCTTCTGGCTCTGGGAATGGGGATCAATAACTTAGCTAGACTCAGACCTGAAAAAACTTCAGTCAGTCCCATTCACCTTTTTGTTTTAACACTTCAGGACAATTTACTTTAATTATTTTTATATTATTGGATCAAGATTCATTTTTCTCTGTTCATAGCTTTCAGGTAGTCCAATTGTTTCTAACTTTTCTTGATCTGTTCTTCAGATGTGTTAGTTTTTTAATATCACATTTTCAATTTTTTTTCACTTTTTTGGGAGGATTATTATTTCTTGATCTCTTGTAACTTTGCTTATTTCCCCCTTGCTGAATTCTAATTTTTAGAGTCATTTTCTTCCTTAAGACTCTGGATCTCCTTTCCTAGTTGGATGACTTTTTTTCATAATCTTATTTTTCTTGGATTGTTCTTATTTATTTCTATTTTCCTTAATCTCTTTCATTTGATTTTTAAAAGTTTTTCTTGAATCATTTAACATTACTCTTTGGGATAGAAATAATTTTCTTTTGAAGACAAACCCTGATCCATTGCCTATTCTCTTAATAACTTTTTTGGTTGGGCTCTTTCTATTTTGCCTGCTCATTTTTCACCTCTAGTCCTGTGGTTAGGAAAATGATACCTCTGGTATCAGGTGCTCCTTCAATTATCTTGTGATCTGGAACCTGAACCTGTAAGTTCCTGAAGCCACCAGCATTCCTGTACCACTGCTTCTGTACTCATCAAGTGTGCTGATTTCTTCTCATCCAGAAATGTCTCTGTAGCACAGGTAGGTCTAGTGACCCTTAGCAGCAGAGGTTTCTTCAATCTTCCCTGACTCAGACTTCTGATTCCTCTAAACTATCTGGAAAGTGAAAGATCCTGCGCCTGGAGCTCAGGCTTTCTCTAAGCACAGCTAACCTCGGTGCTCCCAGATTGTTTTTTGGAGGTTGGATGTATCCTATACATCCTATACTAAAGAAAGGTACTAGATACTGAAAAGAGAAAAAAATCAAAAGATCCTTGTGAGAAGGATGACATTCCATCCTAAAATCATTCAAGAAAATGAGAAGAAAATTGAGAACTGTTGAACACAGATACACCATACATTTGGAAAAGTGCATTTGAAAGGGTATAGAGAAAGGATAGGAACTACTGATCTAAAATTCCATAGATGTTAACCCAAGAGGTTGAAAGTATAGGAAAATAAAATTCTTAAGGCAAAGGACCGTATTTTAATGAGGGGAAAAATGAGAGATGCAATCTGATATAGATTATACATGTACAATCATATTTTAGCATATTTCTATATAAGTCATGTTGGAAAAGAAAAATCAGAGCAAAAGGGGTAAACCCCCCCAAAAAACATGAGAAAGAAGAAGTAAACAAAGAAACAAAAAGATCAAAATAGTATATACTTTGACATGCATTCAGTCTCCATAGTTCTTCCTTTGGATGCAGATGGTATTTTTCATCCCAAGTCTGTTGGAACTATCTTAGATCATTGTGTTGCTGAGAAGAGCTAAGTGGCATAGTTGATCATCACACAATCTTGATGTTATTATGTATACTGTACTCCTGCTTCTATTCACTTCACTCAGCATCAGTACCTGTGCTCATGATTTCTTATGGAACAATAATATTCTATCACCTTTATATACTATAGCTTACTCAGCCATTCCCCAACTGATGGGCATCTACTCCATTTCCAATTCCTTGCTACTACAAAAGAACAAGCAACTTAGATTTTTAAAGGACATGTGTAAAGGAAGCAATAAATGGAAATGTAGCCTACAGATGTAACCTTGGCTCATCTGAGTATACCCAGTTTGCTTTAATATAGAGGTAAACTGAGGGGACTTTGGAGTATGGTCAGACTGCTTAACACAAAGATTTCTGCATTCTTTATCACATGGATCAGAGAAGCCGCCTTTCATTAGTTGCATGTTCAATTGTCTTCAGTTATATTTAATTCTCTGTGACCCATTGGCAAAGACACTGAAGTGGTTTTTCATTCTTCTTCAGCTTGTTTTTTTTGTTCTTTTTTTTTAAATAAATGAGGAAACTGTAACAAACAGAGTTAAATGACTTGTTAGGGTTACTCAGCTGGTGTTTGAGGTAAGTTTTATAACAAGGTCTTTCTGACTCCAGGTCCAGCACTCTATCCACTGTACTACTTCACCCATCTTTAAAATGGGAAACGCTGAGAAATTCTTCCAGAGGGAAGATTGTAGTGATGTGGGCTATGGTCCCTTTAAGATTCCTTTGTGATTCCCAACCCCCATGGCTGACTTTTGATTTACAAATTCTGGTCAAAAGCACCCTTTTGAATTCCAGTGGGAGATATCTGGGCTCTTCCAGCCCCCATTGGATCTGAGCCAACTTGGGCTGTCCCAGCCCCCATTTTAATGATCTGCTCAGGTTTCCCAACCCCCACCCCAAGCACAAACAGTTCCTTATCTAAAAACCCATTGAACTCTATTCAAATTCTAACCCTGCCTGAAGCTCAAGCTGGCGGCCAACCTGGGACTGCACCCACAAGCCCCTTCAGATGGTCCAAAGCCCCCCTATTATAAAAGGGGCAAAACTGGAGTCCACCCTTTGCAGAAGTCCCAAACATGGCATCCTTATGCCGGTCATGTCAAGGGTTTCTGCCCACCGGACCTGTGGTTCCGGTGCCCTTTTATCTCTACCCTCAAATTTACTAACTAAACTTTACTTCCAAACCCCACAATAAACCTCTTTTATCAATCTAGGTTTTTGGGTCTGTAAATTCCTTTACAGGGGACTCTTGCGCTGCTACTAGACCTCATTTAACTCTGTATCCTTGTGCCAAATCCAAAGGAGTTGCAGGGGTGCTCCATGTGACTCCCTGTACCCCGAACCTGCCACTAGTCCTCAATTAAACCTAATTTCATTTAGATACTCTTTATCTAGTTCTCATCACCAGTGCAAACATTATAAACTGAATTGAAAAGAGAAAGAATATCTTCCCTTGCACTCCTTTTTCCCTGATTCTGAAAAATGAATTTGAACATATTGTTTCAGTTCTGTCTTGTTTTCTCCATGAGCAAGAATAATTTTTGAAATGTTTTTTAAAATGTCTAAATGCTTAAAACAAAAATGTTTCAAAGGGAATTGAAATCATAAGTTTAAACATTTTAATGGAGGAAGACAACATAAAAAAGGAATCTGAAAGGAGGAAGTACAGAGCAGAGAGTAATAAGGAATGAGTACGGCTGACTTGGATTTTCTGGAAAAAATCTTCCAATTTGAAGAAAAGATGAAAGGATCTTTCAGGATGAAAAGTTTGCCAGATGATGGTAGTTAAGGTTGGAGAAGTATTGCTATTGTGGCCAAAATCAAAGATTCAGCTAACTTCTGGGCAAAGCTGCTTAATTTGGACTACAAATCCCTCATCAGCCCAACTTCTAAAAACTTGAGATCCTGTAATTTATGATTCTATTATACTATAAATATACTTTTGGAATTGGTAATAAAGATATAGATCTGCTAATACAGACCAGCTCTTATTAAAATGTAGTCTGAGGATCTGTAGCGAGCTGTCGTCTCTAGAAGCTGCCGGATCGCTCTCTGGGAAGAGATCTGCTGTGTCTACTCAAATCTCTCAGACAGATTCTTCTTCCTGTAGAGAACCGTTGTCTCCAGGCAGTTGCCGTTAACTCTTGTCCAGAGAAGTGACTTCCCTTCCTGCAGAGAGCCCTGTCAGGCCTGATGTAATGCAGAGACTTCTCTTCCTGGAGTGCTGTCCTCCAGCCCTTGTCCTTCCCCAGTCCAGACTGCTTTCCAAGCTCAATGTTGCCTCTGTTTATCCTCCCAGAGAATGGGCGTGGGATAATGCAAGGGCTTCTGGGAAGAACCACTTCAACCAATGAGCTTGCTCCTTCTAGGATTCCTAAGGTGTAAACTCCCTTTACAGGTCTGAGCCAGAGAACTGTCAAGTCAACCTGAGTTCTCACCTTGTAATTGTCCAGACAACCTGAATTCTCACCTTGTCACTGTCCAGACAACCTGAGTTCTCACCTAGTAATCCTAACACCTCCCCCTTTCTTTTGATTTAGAACATAGGATAGTCATGACCTTGAAACATAAATCCATCAATATGGGAGGCATTACACATAATTACATAGATTACATAAGCACATAGTAACATAGTAACATAATACATGCTAGAAGTATATAACAAATAACATGATCAAATAATCATAAATTGAAAATTTATAAATGTCCATAAGTCCATTGTCCATTAGTGTCATCTTGTGTGAGGAAGTCCAATGATTCCTGCTGGTTTTTAAAGTTCTTTAACAGTCTTCTTATTATCCATGCTCTTTCAGTGTCAGATGTTTCTTAGATCTTCTCCTTTATTTTGAGGTCTTTCTCTTTTTCTGTCTCTCTCTGATGGACAAGGTGAATACAACTCGTTGGCACCCATCTGATTCCTTCTCCTGCTGAAGGCAGGATCCTAACAAGGATCCTTTTGTGCTTTTTTGTTTTTGTTTTTGTTTTTGCTTGTTTGTTTGTTTTAGGACTCCTTTATATTCTTTAAAAAATTATTTAGGAATCCTTCAAAGTATTTTTTTTATGTAGGTTATATTGAATCCTCTTCCCTGGATTACTTTATATTTTTTATGTCCCTCAACATAAAATTTTAAACTTTCAAATCCCCTAAAAGGGGCTTGGGTCTATATGATGAGGTCCTGGATAGCCAGGTGGGAATTAACAGAAAAAGCCTGAATCACTGGAAGCAGGCCTTTTATTCAAGTGAACTTTTGATTACAGCCCCGTTCCAGTGGAGGTCTCTAGTACCCCACAGTAAAGGTATTCAATCAGAAAGTCAAGTTATGATTTAAATGTTCCACTCCACCCCCACGCTGTATTTCCCCCATAAAAGATCTGCTCATATTGTAGATCCTCACTCATTTCTAGTGGGTCAGTCAGTGGTTTACTCCTGCCTCACGAGGCTTTCTCTTTGTTAGTCCACTTGCTAAGCATCATAAGCTACCCTCTCAATGAATTTAGCTCACAGTCAAGGATGGACTCCTTATTATAGCTGACTCCTTTTTGGGGGTTAGTCTGTTAACTTTTCCTTCTTATATTTATGTTTGGGATTTTTAAGAAATGTCTCTCAAGATTTTTAATTTTTTAAAATACTGTTTTATTTTATTCCCAATTACATGTGAATGCGACTGATTGGATAAAGCATTTCTCAGTATTTCACATTATTCCTGTTTCCAGAACTGGAAACCTGGGGGAGTCATATGATCTCTGGAAGAATGAACATTGAACTTGGGATATAGGAAGTTAGTGAAGTTGCAGGAAGTCACATCACTTTGGGGGAAAGCCAACATTGATGACCATTGGTCAAGAATGGTTTCATCTTTCTAGTCTATCCAATGAGAAGGCTCATATCTTTTGCTTTTAAGTCCTGGAGGAGCCGAAATCTGAGCCCATGGTAGGAGTTGGAATGGCTCTCAGGTGTGTGTCTGGGCCTCCTTCTGAAAGGATTAAATAAATGTTTTCTTTTTGTAGCTGAAGATGTCTCTGATTAGTTAATTGGGAAAGGGGGGTTTGCACCATCTCATACACATGTGAAGACAATTTTTAGCATATAATTTAAAAATATTTTGAGCTTTGATTTTTTCCCCTTCTTCCATCCTTTTCCCTTTTCCAAAAATGATAAGCAATTTGATGTAAGATACATGAGCTATCATGCAGAACATATTTCCATTTTGTGAAAGAAGTTACAGTCGTGAAAGAAGAAACAAATTAAAAAGAAAAAAAAAACATAAAAAAGAATAAAATTAGTGGAAAAAGTATGGTTTATTCTGCATTCAGAATCCATTAGTTCTTTATCTGGACATGGATATATTTTCCTTCTTGAATCCTTTGTATTATCTTGCTGAGAATTGAAATCATTCATAGCTCATTATCACACAATGTTTTTATACTGTGCATACATTATTTTCCTGGTTCTGCTCATTTCATTTTGCATCAGTTTGTACAAGTCTTCCAGGTTTTTCCTTAAATATGCCTGTGCATCATTTCTTATTGCATAATAATATTCCATTCCATTCATTTATCACAACTTGTTCAGCCATTTCCCAACTGATCGGAATTTCCTCAGTTTCCAATATTTTTGCCAACACAAAAATGGCTGCTATAAGTTCTTTTGTATGTGTAGGTCCTTTCCCCTTTTTTATAATCTCTTTGGTGTAAAGATTTACTAGTGGTATTTCTGGATCAAAGGGTATGCAAGGTTTGGTTGCCCATTGGGCATAGTTCCAAATTATTCTCTAGAGCAGGACTCTACCAACAGTACATTGGTTCCTCAAATTTCCCACATCTTTTTCAACATTTATCACTTTCCTTTTTTTTTTTTTGGTCATATTAGCCAATTTAATTTGAGAGGTGTTATTTCAGAGTTGTTTTAATTTGTGTTTCTCTAATTAAAATTGATTTAGACCACTTCTTCATATGCCTATAAATAGCTTTGATTTCTTTATCAGAAAACAGTCTGTTCATACCCTTTGACCATTTATCAGTTGGGGAATGTTTGTATTATTAGAATTTGACTCAGGTCTCTCTATATTTGAGAAAGGAAACCTTTATGAGAGAGACACTTAAAGGTTGTTTGCCAGCTTTTTGCTTTCCTTCTAATCATGGTTGCACTAATTTCACTAATGAAAAAGCTTTTAAATTTAATATAATCATAATTATCTATTTTTATTTTATAATGTTCTCTATAATTATCTATGGTGCCTTTTAGCAAGATGTAGTTTCCTTTCTTATCTCTTAATTTGGTCTATTTTTGCTTTTGCTCTGAGATCAGGATTGCTTTCCCATTTATTTATTTATTTATTCATTTATTCATTTATCTATCTATCTATCTATCTATCTATCTATCTATTTATTTAACTTCAACTAAAGCATGCTAGATTCTCTTTCATTCCCTTTATCTTTATTCTCGCTTTGCATGTGTCTGCTTAAAATGTTTTTATTTTAAGCAACATATTGTAAGATTTTGATTTTTTATATACTCTGCTATCTATTTCTGTTTTATGGGAGAGTTCATCTTATTCACATATTCAGTTTTGATTATTGTGTATTTCCCTCCATCCTATTTTTCCTCCTGTTCATTCTCTTTCTCCTTTCTTTACCTCCTCGACAGTGTCTGTCTCCCCTTCTTTTTTTCTCAACAGTATTTTATTTTTCCAATTACATGTAGAAATAGCATTCAACATTAATTTTTGCAAGAGTTCCAAAGTTTTTCTACTTCTTTCTTTTCACTTCTCCCCTCCCCAAGAAAGCAATATGATAAAGGTTATCATTTTTAAAATTAATTTGTGTGTGTATAGGAGAGATTGGGATTAAATGCTTGCCCAGGGTCATACAGCTAGGAAGTGTTAAATGTTTGAGGCTGGATTTGAAGTTAGGTCTTCTTAACTTGAGAGTCAGTGTTCTATATACTGTACCATCTAGCTGTCCCTGTACAATCATGTTTAATATACATTTCCATATTTATCATGTTGCGAAAGAAAAATCTGAACAAAAGGGAAAAAGCATGAGAAAGAAAAAATAAATCCCCAAAAAGTTGAACATAGTTTACTTTAATCCTCATTCAGTCTTCATAATTCTCTTTTATTCAAGTCTAATACAAAATGACTAATGTGGCAATATTTTGTATAACTGCACATGTATAACATATTTTACTGTTTGACATTTTGAGGGAAAAGGAGGGATAGAATTTAGAACTCAAAACTTTAAATAAAATATTTTAAATTGATTAAAAATTAAAATTGATTAAGAAATAAGAAAGACACTACTTTCATTGCATCTGCTCAGAATTGTTAAATGCAAAATTTTGATCAGAAATATTTTTGGGGCCCATCTACATGATATAAAAAATAAAAAGTGCTTATCACATGTAAACCATTTTATGATTGATTCCATGTCATAGTCTTATCTGTTTGCTACAATTTGGATAGTAATTAAACTTAGAAAGAATTGTCCATTGGGGTTTACACAGATTTGCAATTGTTTTGGCCCGTGATCTAAAAATCAGTTTCTGTGCCTATCCAATCTGGGGGTAGGCAAACTTTCAGATCTCTGAGGGCACACCAATATTTCCTCTATGTCAAGGGATATGTATTCTTGCCTCTTAGAGATGTTTCTCTAATGGGAAACAACAGTCTGGGTATCTCAAAAAATTTCCTGCTCTTAGTTCAGACAGATGTAACTACTCTCCTTAATTCTAAGACTCCCATCTCTGTGTCCTCTGTGCCAAGAAAGAGTCATGATTATTATTGAGGGAGATAATGGAGAGAGAGATTTATAAGGCAAATATTACCACATTAACATCCTTAGTCTTTATTTAGTTAAATAGTTATGTGCAAGTCATCTAAACAAGGTTTTACATCTTAAAGACACAAAGGATCTTCTTTCCCACAGATATTGGGACACATTAGAGGAGGCAGCCAAAGTAAGTTTCTTATATGAATGGACTTTAAAAAAATAAGCAACTTCTTATCCCTATTTCTTCAAAAAAAGGGAATATTTAATTTCTTATTTAAAGCATGTGCAATCTTAAGCAAGAAACTAAACAAGAACTAAGCAGGAAACTAAACTAAACTTCAGTTTTTAAAAAGTACTTCTTTTTCCTTTACTACAATTTTTATAACAAATATTATCTCACAGAAAAATACTTTTTCTGTCTTTTCAAGATATTTGACTTACAAATTTAACCTTACTTAAAATTTAACTTAACTTAAAATCATAGAATCTGATAAAGATTTGTGATATAATTTTGTTTCCCAACACCTTTTGGAGATAGAAGAATTAGTATTGAAGGGAAACTGGAACAGCTCAAAGCACCAAGAGAGTTAAGCTGACTCTCAGTCCTGAACTTGGTCCCTGAATGAATAATATATCATCACACCAAAAATGTGGTATACTGAAAAGAGGCTGAAAGTTCTGGAGACAAGTTCTTTTTGGTTCTCCCATTAAATAACCAATGAAATGACATTAAATACATCATAGTATTTCTGATCTTCATTTTCCTGATCTATGAAATGAAGGGCATAGATTAAGTGATTTGTATTATCTCTTCTAGTTTGAATACAATGTGAATTAATACAATTCAGTGCAAAAAAGAATTGTAAAGGATCATGAAACATGATGAAATGTTCTATATAAACCATTTACCAAAAGAAGATAGTATCTGATTATCTATAGCTATGATAAGATCTATCATTCATTTAACAAATATTATTGAATGACTACTATATAAAAAGCCCATGATGAATGGTCTAAATTGATTTTCTATAAGAAACATAGCTAATTAGAGCATAAATCTTGCTAAGTGGCTAGCAGGTAAGGCTTCATGGTAGTTTTTAACACTTCACCAGGTTCTTTCCCTAAGAAGTTCTCCGTTTACCCAAGATTGCAAAATACTTCAAAAAAGAATGATGAGAAGTAGTGTGATTGGAGTCAGGACAGTGTAGGCTCAAATCCTTCCTCAGACATCCATTTTCTCAATACATGACACTGACAAGTCCTTTGAAAATTTTTTTGCTTCTTTTTTTGCAAACTGGATGATAATGGTGAAGGAGGAAGACATAACATCCTCTAAAATCTTTCCCAACTCCAGATATATAATCCTATAATTGATTGCCTTATTGTGGAGAAAGGAGAGGAAAGGATGTCAAATTCACTCCATTGGTGAAAGTGAATTTCTGCTGTTGATTTGTAATTTAGATTAGTGGGCATGGCTATTATTTTTTAACATATGGGATCATGGAGGTGAATATCAAAGCCTAAGAACCTTTACAAAAAGTTCTTGCTATGCATTGGTGTTCACTTGAGAGCTAAGGAAAAAAAAAAAGCACCTAGAAGGATTGACAGAATTATTTAAACTGCATCTATAGGACTCATATATGAAAGAGATAACACAGATTGATTTTGCTAGGATATATTCTAAGTGTGACAAGGAATTTATACTTATCTTTTCTGATTAATCAATCTTCTAAAGAATGACAGGCTCAGTAAAATCATATAATTTAAAATAAAGCCTTCATTTGCATGCCTCAGGTTAAATAAAATGGATAAATTATCTTTTGATAATTATCAATGAAAGCATAAAGAATTGGGTGTTTGGAGGTAAGAAAAGTGCTACTACAATTCATAAAGTTTGTGAAGTGACCAATCATTATTAAGATAAGTTGTATAATGTCTCTTCAACTTTTGAAGTGTGTTCACTAAAGGTGTAGCATATAAATAACAGAAAACATATGTTTATGTAAATTTTTAGTAAGCAACATTTGCAAGGATTCATGTTCAAAAGCCAGTTGCTGCCATCTAATAAGAGAGATGGGTATCTTTTCCTGTCCTCCCATTATATGCATGCTTCTTTGGTTTTTTTAGGGATGAGGGGAGGGAAACACATTTCATACCTTTGAGGGCATATACGAAGAATTTGTGGTTGGAGTCTTTATAAATTCACTATCTTACCTCTGTATACTTCTTCCTAAGAATTATCTTTGCTTTCTTCTTTTTAATCTTCACTTTAGGCTTTTTAACTATTGAGAGGTTAAAATAGTCTTTCCTCCCTACTTCTGAATATTTGTTTTAAGCTTTTTTCTAAACTGTTGATTAGTCACATACTTATTGATGGAACAGTTCTGTTGCCAATAGTTTTGTTCTTGGCAAAACTTGTGTCTTAAAGGAAGGGAAGTCTTCAGAACTATGTCAGGAATACTTCCAAGCATGAAAAAGTATTGTAGATAGAATTTTTGAAGGTTATACACATATTCCTTTTACTAGGGTAGGAATAGAGAATCTCCCCAAAACTGATTTGTGTCTTGGCAGTTGCAAGAATGGAAAAATATTTTATTAAATTGCAGAATGGAAAGGAATGTTCCTATATGTGTTTATATTGAATTCTAAAAGGAATTTTTTTTTTTAACAGCGGGGCGTACCTGTTTTTATTAGTTAGTTATTCACAATCTGCTACCTTTTGGCCTACCTGTGACAATATTCTGATTTGATTGACAACTTTTATACAGATTCACAGTGCTGACAGCATTTCAGACAATTCATGTGAGGACCCATGTGAGGAGAAAATGTAGATGTTTCATCTGCCAGTTCCTTTGTTTAAGCTCTTAAGAAGATAATTTCCTAATCATACATGTCTACAATATATCACTTGATCTGATTTCAAATATTCATTGCTTAATGGCTAAATTAAGAGTCAAGTCACCTCAAAGTTTAATAAATGTGGAAACAATGAGGAATGTCTGAGGTAGTAAATGTAAGAAATATTTGTCCCTAGAGAGGTTTAGGTTTTGCTCATTGATAAAGGAGAATATATACATTGTATTAGGAAGGCATTTTCATATCAATTTCTGACATTTTCTGGGAAGAAGTATCTGTCTTCTTTAAAATACATTATTGAAGACTTTATCTACAACATCTGGAACTTGGGACTTTAAAGTTCAGTTCACAAAAGGATATAAGGTAATTTGCATTTATATGATGCTTTAAGGTTTAGAAAGCACATTGCTCACAATAGTCCTGTGAGGTATATCGTTCAGGTATTATCACCATTTTATAAGTGACAAAACTTAAGTTCAGAAAGATTTGTGGATTTCACAAGATCATATAGCTGGTAAGTAGCAGAACAGAGACTCAAACTCATCTCAATTGCAAATCCAAAATTTTCTAATAAACCTGCCTTGTACTATTTCTGATTAGACTAAAGATGTCTTTTGACTCTTAGAAAAGGCTTGAGATTTCCAAACAGATTAAATTGAGTTAACAAGCTTTTATAAAGTTTCCACTGTGCAGGACAAATTATAATTTTGATAAAATTGGCTATGGAATCTCTGAAAATCTAAAGACGATTTCAAATCTGTTGAACACATTGACATTTTAAAAACCTTCCAATGATGATGCAATTTATATTTTTACCAAGATGTAGTATATGATAATGGTGGAATACTACTGTTATAAGAAATGATGAGCTTTATGATTTCAGAAAAACATGGATAGATTTACATAAAGTAAAGAAAAGTGAAATGAGCAGAAGAAGATAACATTATATATAGTAAAAGTAATTTTTTTCTAGGAACTAACTTTGAACAACTAAGTCATTTTGATTATTTTAAATACCCGAATTAACCACAAAGGACCTATAAAGGTTCTATTTGCATCCAGAGAAAAAACAGATAAATACAAGTATGTATAGAATGATTTTATACACATACATATATTTATGTCTGATGGTAGCCATCTTTTAGGGTGGGGGGTTAGAGAGCAAAAAAAAAATAATTCCACGATAACCTTATTATATATTTAATAGGAATAGCAAGTTGAATAAATAGATTTGCAATTTCATGTTCAATAACCATTTTTTCTATTCTACTATGTTGTAAAATGCTTGTTTTATTTCTTAAGTTCAGGATAAAATAAAAAAATTATTTTGAAGTGATCTGTGATATAATAAGCATATTGATAACTGTAATGCTATTTTGCGAAAATTTTATTTGATACATTTTTATGCTTTTCTATGTAATTGTTTTATTTAACCTCTCTGGAGCTCAAATTCCTCATCTGTAAATGGAAGGAATTGGACTAGATAAAGGTTAATATTTTCTCAAAAAAGAAATTTTATGATTGATTATGCCTGAATCACTACTTAATAACCTTTCTACTACTGTGCTCTAGTGAAAATTCCTCATAAGACTCTTATAGAAGAGATCTATAAGTATTTTGCTGAAATTTGAAAATAGAGAAATAATACTTTTATTTAAATAATGTATGAATTTATGGGATATGAATAAAATCTATTATTTCATTGGTATGGGAAGACCTATATGAGATAATTTATTTTAATTTTGCAGCCAACGAAACTCCCCCAATATAGAACCACATAAAAATGTGACTGGGAAAGTTTAATAAAATAAGTTGTAAAAAATGCAATACAAATAATGCTAATTTGTAGTTTTCTAAGGCAATATGTAGCCTAGTGTATATATATATATATATATGCATATACATATATAGATATATATATATATATCTATATATAGATATAGATATATATATATAGATATATATATACACATATACAGATGTGTGTGTATTTAAGTTCAACACTACAAAGAGAAGCTAAGTGATTTGACCAAAGTTGTATAATTAGTCTGAGTTAGAGGTGATATTTAGATCTTGCTTACTCCACTTATTAATGGTAAATTATATTGCTATAACTTTGACCTTTTTGGTCTTGGCAAATCTTACGGAATTAAAGGAAGGAAAGATTAAAGGAAGGGAAGCTCTCAGGACTATGTCAGGAATATTGCCAAACATTAAAAGGTATTATAAATGTATTCTATATAATGTTATACATATATTCTTTTTAATTATATTAATGGGACAGTTCTATTGCAGGTAGTTTTAGCCTTCCTGGAATTTTTGACATTTTATTTGGTACCTTAGATTACTGTCCTAAGGATTCACTTGATCAAAGAGAACCCATAGTCCTTAGGCACTAGAATCTATTTGCTTTACAAACATTATTTCATGCAATCTTCACAAAAACACTGTGAAGTATATGTTGTTGTTGTTCCCATTTTATACTTGAAGAAGTTGTATGTAAAGCACTTCCTATTAATTTCTGACTCTTAGTTTCTTCATCAGCAAAATGTCCAGAGCAGGAAGGTCAGGAGGGAGTGATAGGCTTGTTAATTAGACTCTGGAGAATAAAAGGCGGTCTAGCAAGACATTTTCCTCTGAGCAAACTCTGGTTAACTGAGAATTGACCTTTTAACAGATAAGTAAAAAGGTGATGGCAGTGAGCCAGATTTAGGTATTGAGTTTGGGAGATGAAATGATCGGGTTGAGATCTAAGTGAGATCAAGGGAAAAAGAGCAACTACTCCAAAGAGCTCCCAGGAAAATGAGCAAGGAGTGTTAAGAGATGTTTGATGTTTGTTGTATGGTATTTGGACATTGTTTCTGGTGTATGTGAATTCTTAATCCAAATGTTAGGAAGTTTACTACTTTCTGGTCTGCTAAGGGGAGAAGTCCTCAGCACCATTCAAACTGATTAATTTTAGTAAAATGTCAAAGATATATAAAGGTTCATTAATGTGTTGCTTGAACTTTTTTCTTCTAGCCACAATTTTTCTGTCTTTTTCAAGGAGCTAGAGTTGACTGAGAGAGGAAAGAATTATTCCTTTCTCCATATTTTTGGTGGTTTTGTATTCCTGCTTCTAATTTTCTTACTTGGGGCTCCAATGATTGCTGACATTTGTGAATGCTGAGCCTTTATCTCCATATATAATATAGGATTATACATCTAAATATCTTTAATCTTCTTAGACATTTGCTAATTAAGTTTGTATTCATTTTAAATTCTCCAAGTTTTCTATTTCCCCCACCTTTATATTCTTTCCTCACTTTTATCTCTTCAGATCACTAAATTCCTTCAAGATATAGTCCATGGACCTTAATTTTAAAAGGCCCCAGGTCTCCCATTGCTTCCAGAGCCATCTCTAGTCCTCCTGATCCATATCTGGCCATTGGATCTAGATGGCTCAGGAGGGGAACCTTGCACAGCCCTCCATCACTTAAATTTAATTCACTTGCATGTCATACCATCACCTCTCTGATTCATTCCTCTTCAAGAATGAAGGACAACCAAAAACAACAATAACAACATGTCTTCTCTTTATAGTTACTCTAAATCAGGATTACTGTTTTTCCAAATTCTGCAAATTTATTTTGTTTGGTGGTACTGCATCATCTCTTTCAAACTGATTTTTTTTTTTTTGGCAACCAGGATAAAGTGACTTGCTCAGGGCCAAATACTAATTATCTTAGGCTGGATTTGAACTCCAGACCTGGTGCTGTAGTCAAAGGATATGTGTTCACATCCTATCTTTGGTAAGGACACCCTGTATGACCTTGGACAATCCTTTTTACTCTCCTGGAGGTTAGCTTGCTTAGTTGTAAAATGAAGGGCTTGGCTTAGATGGTCTCTGAAGCCCTGTCTAGCTCTAACATTATTTGCTCCTTATTTCTTATTCAAAGTAGGAAAACCAGGCTCTCATTTGGTGAATAATCTCCAGTGGACAGAGAGAGCTGGGTTAGGAGGAAGGAACACCTAAATTTAAATTTGGCCTCTGATGCTTAACTGGCTGTGTAATTCTGGGCAGGTCATTAAAATTCCTTCTCCCTCAGTTTCTTCAACTATAAAATGAGGATAACAACAGTACCTAACTCAGAGGATTAAGTGAAATAATATTTGTAAAGTTCTTATTGCCTACTAAGTATTAGAATATCTGGCACATAGTAGATACTTAATAAATACTTTTTCCCTTTCCCCTTTCTCTTTCTTCTGCCTGATTCCACTAAGCATCAAGTCTAGAATCTTTAAACTGAACATTGTTGATTGCTAGTTTTTATTCAGTATTTCCTAAAATTTTCTTCTTGTTTTCTTCTTTTCTTTCTCCTGCTCTCCTCCTCCTTCTTTTCTTCCTTGTCTTCCTCCTCTTCCTCCTCCTTCTTCTCCTTCTCCTCTTCCTCTTCTTCCTCCTCTTTCTGTCTCTTTCTCTGTCTGTCTCTCTGATTTGAATTTTGAAAGGCCTTTACACATTTAGATGAATGTCCCTTATACCCTACTGTATATAATGACAATGAACATTGATATAGCATTTTAAGACTCACAAACTACATTACATGTATTATCTCACTTAGCCCTCAAAACAACTCTATGAGACAGATGCCATTATTATTTTACATTGCAGGAAACATGCTGGCAGAGGTACCTACATCATATAGTAAATATCTAAGGTAGAATTTGAATTTAGGAGTTCCTGACTCCAAGCCCAGCACCTCATTCACTTTGCTAATATGCAGCATCCAAGACAGAACATGATAGACAAGCTCCAAAAAAGATCTCCATTGAAGGGTGACTCAGTCCCTTCCAAAGTAGCCCCTTTTTAATTTTAAACACCTTTAATTTTTAGCATTAGTAAGAATGTTTCTTTATGCTTATCTGAATCTATGATTTCTCCAACTTCCATGTAAATTCCACAATTTATGTTAAAATGCGTTGTCTAGTTTGAGGTTATCTCCAACAATGCTCATTGTTTTCTGTGACATTTATGAATCTCTGCAGGGAGCTGGAATTTTCCCTCTGGGGCCCCATGGAAGTAGCTAACAACATTACTGAATTTGTGTTCTTGGGGTTATCTCAGGATCCTAAGATGCAACTGATGTTTTTTGCTCTGTTCCTCCTCTTCTATACTGTGATTATCGTGGGAAACTTACTCATCCTACTCACAGTATGCTTTGAGTCTAAGCTCCACACTCCTATGTACTTTTTCTTAAGTAATCTCTCCTTTGTGGACATTGCCTACTCCTCAGCCACAGCCCCCAAAATGATTGCAGACTTCATCTCAGAGCACAAGACTATCTCCTACTGGGGCTGTGTTACCCAAATGTTTACCTTCCACTTCTTTGGCTGTGCTGAGATTTTTGTCCTGACTGTAATGGCATTTGACCGCTATGCTGCCATTTGCCACCCCCTACGCTATACCACCATCATGAGTGTCAACACCTGTGCTGTTCTGGCATTACTGTCCTGGGCAGGTGCCCTGGGACACTCCTTTGTGCAGACTCTTCTGACTTTCCAGCTTCCCTTCTGTAATGCTCAAGTAATTGATCATTATTTCTGTGATGTTCATCCGGTCCTCAAACTTGCCTGTGCAGATACTTCTTTGGTGAACTTGCTGGTGGTGGCCAATAGCGGTCTCATATCTCTGGGCTGCTTTCTCATTTTACTGACATCTTACACAGTAATTCTATTTAGCCTCCGGAAGCACTCTGCAGAGAGCCGCCGGAAAGCTCTTTCTACCTGTGGCTCTCACTTGACAGTGGTGACCTTCTTTTTTGTCCCATGCATTTTTATTTACCTTCGCCCATCTACTACCTTCCCACTGGACAAGGCAGTGTCTGTATTCTACACCACCATCACTCCAATGCTGAATCCCCTCATCTACACTCTGAGGAATGAGGACGTGAAGAATGCCATGAAGCGGATATGGAGATACAAAGTTTTGGGAGAAGAAAATAAAGGATGAAATACATCAGAATTGCAGAAATAAAGTACCCTGGAACCCTGAAAGGCTAAATAACTCTATAATGAAGTGAGTCTAGTGGGTTCAATATTTCTAGAAAATAATTTACACTCAAAACAGATTTCATTGTTTAAGAACCTTCATTTCTAATCTTCCATGGATGGTTGTGTTTTAGTACAGTAGAATAGAGGCAAGACCTTTAAGAAGTCAGGAATAAAACAGCAAATACCAAGAATTCTCACCTCCCTGGGGACTATAGTTTTCTCTAATTTCACTGATGATACATTTTTGTGAATCATTGCTTCAGAGAAAGAGAATTTAAAGGAGCACTTATATTCTTGTTTTGGCTCAGTAGATTCAAAATAATGACAGCAATAGTGATTGTAATAAAGAAGAAATGGAACTTGAATTGCTTAAGTAATTCTGTGTGATCATGCAGAGTTTTTATTTGTGTTTAAAATTTTAAATAGTGAAATTAATGTATGAACTGTAAGGTATATGTTTTGTTTGATAAATTGAAATTTTAGTTCATATATAAAATATTTTACTGAACTTGAATGACATGTTTAGAATTGAAATTTATTTTTAAAATTGTTAATTGTTTTAAAACTAAAAAAATTAAGAAAGTAAAATAATACATCACTGCTACTACTTAGTAATTGCTTAAATTGTAACTCTTGTAGATATTTCAGTTTTGTTAAAATTCACTTATGAAGTGAAATTATTAGAAATCTCTGCTAGCCTTATTTTAATATTTAAACATTTTCATAATTATTTCCATATCTTTTGCTTTTAAAATAATCTTTTTTTCCTTTTTATTTATTTAATTAAAGTTTTTTATTTACAAAACATATGTAGGGGTAATTTTTTTTATCACTGACCTTTTCAAAGCCTTCTGTTTCAAAATATTCTCTCCTTTCCCCCACCACCTCCCCTAGATGGCAGATAGTCCAATACATGTTAAATATATTAAAATATATATTAAATCCAATATATATATATATGTATGTACATATATATATATATACACACATATTTATACAATCATCTTGCTACACAAGAAAAATTGGATCAAGAAGAAAAAAAAACTGAGAAAGAAAACAAAATGCAAGCAACAACAGAGAGAGTGAGAATGCTATGTTGTGGTCCACACTCAGCTCCCATGGTCCTCTCTCTGGGTGTAGATGGCGCTCTTCATCACTGAACAATTGGAACTGGTTTGAATCATCTCATTGTTGAAGAGACCCACGTCCATCAGAATTGATCATCATATAGTCTTCTTGTCATGTATAATGATCTCCTGGTTCTTCTCATTTCACTTAGCATCAGTTCATATAGATCTTTTCAGGATTCTCTGAAATCATCCTTCTGGTCATTTCTTACAGAACAATAATATTCCATAACATTCATATACCATAACTTATTCAGCCATTTCTCAGCTGATGGGAATTTTCTCAGTTTCCAATTTCTTGCCACTACAAAAAGGGCTGCCACAAACATTTTTGCACATGTGGGTCCTAAAGGAATCTTTTGAAATTAAAATTAATATAAAATATTCTTTTGTCAAAGATAAGCCAGGATGGATAGAGAAATATTAAAATCTTTTCTATTGAACAGAAATATATGAAGATAAGTATTGATGAAGTTATTGACAAATTTGCAGAAGTTAAAGCTTTTGGCAAATTACTCTGTAAGTATAAATTTTTCTTGTAGAGGGCCAGAACTCTGAAAAGGTGTACTTGAATCTAGGTCAGCAAGGTATTTAAAGTTAAGCATATACTTAATATGGGGATGCAATAGTCCTGCTAGTTCAGTGTGATGTAGTGATGTAATACTGAGGTATTTAAGGGAGTCTCAGCTACAGAAGACTCTCTGAGCTACAGCGCTCAGCCACAGACACAAGAGAAGACACCTGACCCCAGATTCCAGACTCTGGATTCCATCCTTGACCATCCTGCTGGTGGTTCTCCTGCCTCCTGAACTAAGATCAAGACTGGGTTAGACTGGCAGACTGTCACAGATTGCAGGAGGAGACTGGAAGAGACACAGACTGAGACTGGATGAGATTGTGACAGACACAGGCAGTAAAGGAGACGTGAAGGAGACAATAAAGACTTTAGACTCTATTCCTGACCAGCTGCATGGTGGCTGTCCTGCCTCTTTCACTCCTCCACTAGGACCAAGGACTTGGGCTAATCCCAAGATCCTCCTGAAAGCTAGCCTGAATATTACATTTTCTCTTATTCCAAAAAGTACAGTAATGTAATTAATAATTGCTTTTCATTATTCATTTTCATTATTTGTTTTATTTTAGTTTACTGATGTGATTGCATATACAAAGATTGTAAGGAACAAATTCTCACTGTTTATTTTCTAGTTATTATTCATTTCATTTTATAAATTACTAGGGAAATAATTTTGTTATATAGAGGAGAATATTAAAATTGATCTACTGAGTATCAAATGCAAAAGGCATGCCACTGGGGCCATGTACAGTGATCTCCTGGTTCTGCTCACTTCACTTAGCATAAGTTCATTCAAACTCTTTTCTGAACTGATAACTAAACCAGAAAGAATAAAAACAAAGGAAGTTAGAAAATTAGGTAATAAAAGTCTCTCTCTTTTTGGAAAATCCAAAACACTTGATTAAAAAGTTATTTGAAATAAGTAGTAATTTTAGCAAAGTAGTAGGATATAAAGTAAATCCACATAAATTGCCCACATTCCTATATATCACAAACAGAACCCTGCAAAAAGATAGTGAGGAATATCCCAATCCTATTTTTTCTCCTGATTTTGGCCTTCAATCTTTCTACTCATCAGTTCTATCCCCGATAATCACTGCTTTATTGGCTATACTTTCTTCCCTTCCTTAGCTTGATTCATTTGATGAATTGGTTTAAATCTATACTATCTTCTATACTCAACTATCATGCCATGCCAAATTCCAATCTTGGATTAGAAACCATGAAACTGTACTTGGTCAACTATAAATTTGTTATATAAACTCAACCCAGTCTTCCCAGAAACAATCAATATTTTGATAGTTCTCTAATCAATACCATAGAAACTATTTTAATTCTTTTCATCCTCTTCTCTCAATTGACACATTGGCACCTTCTCTGTTTTCCCTTGCTAATGACTTTACCTCATATTTCATAAGGAGTTGAAAATCATTCACCAATAGTGCCTTCTTCTACACTCCTCTTCATCTCACATCACTATGTTGTCTTTCCTCAAAAGGAAAGAGAGAGAGAGAGAAGAGAGAGAGAGAGAGAGAGAGAGAGAGAGAGAGAGAGAGAGAGAGAGAGAGAGAGAGAGAGAGAGAGAGAGAGAGAGAGAGAAGAGAAAGAGAGAGAAGAGAAAGAGAGAGAAGAGAGAGAGAGAAGAGAGAGAGAGAAGAGAGAGAGAGAAGAGAGAGAGAGAAGAGAGAGAGAGAAGAGAGAGAGAGGAGAGAGAGAGAGAGAGAGAGAGAGAGAGAGAGAGAGAGAGAGAGAGAGAGAGAGAGAGAGCGCCATTCTCCTTGGGAAGTTATATCTTCAGTAGATTTCCTCCCTTTATCACCTTTACTTTCACTAATTCTCAGTCTCTATTGCTTGTCTCCCTGTTACCTACAGATACACTAATATATCTCTCATTCTTTAAAAAAAATCCTTCTTCGGTCCAGATTCCCCACTAACTATAATCAGTTATCTATCTCTCTTCCTTTAAGCTAAACTCCTTGAGAAAAAAACATGGACATCCACATCTTTTCTTATATTATTTTAAATCCCATACATTTTACATGTGTTACAATATAACCTAGGTACAATGTATGTGTGTAAATCCAATATTCTTGTTGCATGTTAAGAATTGGATTCCAAAGGTATAAGTAACCTGGGTAGATAGACAGTAGTGCTAACAATTTATATTCACTTCCCAGTGTTCCTTCTCTGGGTGTAGTTATTTCTGTCCATCATTGATCAACTGGAAGTGAGTTGGATCTTCTTTATGTTGAAGATATCCACTTCCATCAGAATACATCTTCATACAGCATTGAAGTGTACAGAGATCTTCTGGTTCTATTCATTTCACTCAGCATCAGTTGATGTAAGTCTCTCCAAGCCTCTCTGTATTCCTCCTGCTGGTCATTTCTTACAGAACAATAATATTCCATAACCTTCATATACCATAATTTACCCAACCATTCTCCAATTGATGTGCATCCATTCAACTTCCAGTTTCTAGCTACAACAAAAAGAGCTGCCACAAACATTTTGGCACATAAAGGTCCCTTTCCCTTCTTTAGTATTTCCTTAGAAGATAAGCCCAGTGGTAGCACTGCTGCATCAAAGGATATGCACAGTTTGATAACTTTTTGGGCATAGTTCCAGATTGCTCTCCAGAATGGTTGGATTCTTTCACAACTCCACCAACAATGCATCAGTGTCCCAGTTTTCCCACATCCCCTCCAACATTCATCATTATTTGTTCCTGTCATCTTAGCCAATCTGACAGGTGTGTAGTGGTATCTCAGAGTTGTCTTAATTTGCATTTCTCTGATCAGTAGTGATTTGGAACATTTTTTTACATATTTTCTTATGAATGATATTGGGAGAGAGAAAAATCAGATCAAAAGGGAAAAACCATGAGAGAAAAAAAAAAAAAAAAAGGAAAAAAAGTGAACATAGCATGTGCTAATTAACAGTCAATTTCTATAGTTCTCTCTCTCTATATTTGGATGGCATTTTTTTTCATCCAAACTATATTAAGTTTGCCTTGGATCATTGAACTTCTGAGAAAAAGCAGATTGTCATAGTTGATCAACACACAGTCTTGTGGTTGCTATGTACAATGTTTTCCTGGTTCCGCTTTTCACTCAACATTAATCCATATAAATATTTCCAGACCATCCTAAAATCACCATGTTCATCATTTTTTTATAGAACGATGATATTTCATTACTTTCATATGCCATAACTTATTCAGTTATTCCCCAATTTATGGGCAACTATTCATTTTTCAATTCTTTGCCACCACAAAAAGAGCTGATACAAGCATTTTTGCATCTGTGGGTCCTTTTTTCTCTTTTGATTTCTTCGGGATGCAGACCCACTAGTGGCATTGTTGGATCAAAGAGTATGCACAGTTTGATAACTCTAAGGGAATGGTTCCAAATTGCTCTCCAGATTGGTTGGATCATTTCATAATTCCAACAATATTAGTGTTCTAGTATTCCCACATCCTCGCCAACGTTTATCATTATATTTGTCATCTTAACCAATCTGAAAGGTGTGAGGTAGTGAAGTGGAAAAGCATACCAGATGGCACTGTGAGAAATATAATCTTGAATCTTTGTAGTTAGAAGTTTATTATTAGTTCTTCACTCCCTACTGCAGATGGTATTCTTACACCCCCAGATGTGCTGTCCTGAGAGACCTGAGTCTTTGACTTGATAAGCTTAAAGAAATACTCCTTGCTGTTGCCTGAGAATGACCCCCTTAAAGTGATAACTTTTTTTTGCCACCTGTTTAGAAAAGAAATTTCTTTATTATGACAAATGTATCAAGAAACATTTTGATGTCTCTCTTCTTCCTATAAATATGTGGCCCTGAGACCACTCATTTGCTGACTCCCCAGTTCTGGTGGGGTGAAGTCGCTAGCTAGTGGGGTGAAGTTGCTAGCTAGCAATAAATGCTTTTAAATTTTCATTATTTTGGCTGCCCTGTTTTTCTCTCACCTGGGTACTTCAGTAGTACCTCAAAGTTGTTAAATTTACATTTCTCTAACAAATAGTGATTTAGAGCATTTTTTCCCCATATGACTATAGATAATTTTAATTTCTTTATCTGAAAATTCTCTGTTCATATCCTTTGACCATTTATCGAATGGGCATTGATTTGCATTCTTACAAATTTTACTCAGTTTTTTATATATTTTAGAAATGAGACCTTTATCAGAACGAATGGCTATTAAAAAACTTTCCCCAGCTTTCTGCTTTCCTTCTAATCCTGGATGCATTGGTTTTGTTTATATAAAACCTTTTTAATTTAATGTTATCAAAGTTGTAATTTAATAAGCATTTATTAATGCTTTCTAATTATTCTTTGTCCATAAATTCCTCCCTTCTCCAAAGATCTGATAGGTAAACTATCCCTTGCTTTCCTAATTTGCTTATGATATCACATTTTTATGCTAAAATCATGTACCCATTTTATTTTGGTATGGTGTGTAAGATATAGATCAATGCCAAGTTTCTGACAGTATTTTCCAGATTTGTCAGCAATTTTTGTGCAACAATCAGTTCTTATCACAAAAGCTGGAGTTGGGGATTTGTCAAACATTAGATTACTATAATCATTGATTATTGTGTCATGTGTATCTAACTTATTCCATTGATTCACTTCTCTTATTTCTTAGCTATTACCAGATTGCTTTGATGACCGCTTTATAATTTACTTTTAGGTCTGGCATTGCGAGGCCACCTTGTTTTGAATTTTTTTCATTAATTCCCTTGATATTGTTGACTTTGTTCTTCCCAGATGCATTTTGTTTCATTTTTCTAGCTCTATATAACATTTTTTTTGGGGGAATTTGATTAGGATGGCACTGAACAAGTAGACTTATAAATAAATAGACTTGTCATTTCTATTGTATTAACTTAGCCTACCCATGAACAATTATTATTTTAAATTGTTTAGATATGGCTTTATTTGCATGAAAAGTATTTTGTAATTGTGTTCATATAGTTCTCTTGGTTTGTCTTTATCTGCAGTTTTTTTAAGTGGAATTTCTCTTTCTATCTCTTGCTGCTAGGCTTAGTTTGTAACATATAGAAATGCTGATGATTTGTGTGGTTTTATTGTATATCCTGCTTCTTTGCTAAAGTTGTTAATAGTTTTAAATAGGTTTTAAGAGTGATTTTCTAGGATTCTTTAAGTATACCATTATATCATTTACAAAGAGTGATAGTTTTATCTCCTCGTTATCTACCCTAATTCCTTAATTTATTTTTCTTTTCTTATTGCTGGGTAGTTGATTCTTGCTTGTAATTCCAGGTTCTTTGCCTTCTGGAATATGGTCTTCTAGAACCTCTGATCATTTAATGTGAAAGCTGCCAGATCCTGGATAATCCTGACTGTGACTCACTGATATTTGATTTTTTTTTCCATTGACATAGTTTTGGAGTTTTGTAACAATATTTCTTTGGGGTTTTCATTGTGGAATATTTTTCAGAGGCAATCAATGGATTATTTTAATGATTAT
The DNA here is from genome assembly GCF_048593235.1 of Sminthopsis crassicaudata. Lineage (NCBI taxonomy): Eukaryota > Metazoa > Chordata > Mammalia > Dasyuromorphia > Dasyuridae > Sminthopsis > Sminthopsis crassicaudata. The sequence continues at coordinate 260,476,717 of NC_133618.1, forward strand.
TTTGCCTTATGCTTCTGGTATATTGGGCAGTTTTCCTTGATGATCTCTTGAAGAATGCTATCCAGGTGTTTTTTTTTTGTTTGTTTTTTTTTGGTAATGGCTTTCAGTTAAACCAATAATTTTTAAATTATGTCTCCTGGATTTATTTTCCAGGTTGGCATTTTTCCAATTAGACATTTCATTTGTTTTACTTTATTTCACTGATTTTTGATTTCTCATAGAGTCATTAGCTTCCATTTGCATGGTTCTAGTCTTTAATGTATGATTATCTTCAGTTAGCTTTTATATCTCTTTTTTCCATTTGATTAATTCTACTTTTCCAGGTGGTGTTTTCTTCAGTGAATTTTTTTTCCATCTGGCCAATTGTATTTTTTAAGGAATTGTTTTCTTCATTTTTTATTTTGCTTTTAAAATCATTTTTGGGGCATTTTGTTCCCTTCTAAGGTGGTGATTTGATGTTCCCTGTCACCATAGGAGCTTTCTATGATTAGGGTTTTTTTCCTGCTCATTTTCTTTTTTTCCTCCCTCTGTCTCCCCCAAGTCCCCTGCCATTTGGTGACTTTTGAGATTGAGCAATATACTAGGGCCATAGGGCAAAATAGTCATTGAAAGAATTCATTGATCACTCTGAAAAAAAAAAATCCCACAAGGAAAACCCCAAGAAATATTGTTGAAAATCTCCAGAACTATAATCTCAATGAAAAATAATACAGTAAACTTCCAGGAAAACCCCTACAATTTAAGTATTTAAGGGGCCACAGTCAGGATTACCCAGGATCTGGCAGCTTTTGCAATAACCTCTGCTCCTGGGTTACAGGGAAGCTGTCCCAAGTTTCTTGTGTTGCTCTGTGTCTTGGTTTTGAGCAAAGGGCCTTCTTGTATTTGTTGTCTTGTTCACATCAGGGATTAGACCTACCTGGCTTCCTAGGCTGTTAGTTTGCCTTCTGTGTTAGGACTGAAGCTTCCCTACTGGTCTACTCTCCTACTAAACCAGGACTGAGGTTCTCAGTTGCTGATCTGCTATGATTAAGACCCTCTCACTGGCTTTCCTAGATACCATATGAGCTGCACTGAACACCTATTTTACTCCAGTGAGACTGACTTTTTTTTCAGAATTATTTTTATTTACAAAATATATGGATGGATAATTTTTCATCATTGGCCATTGCAAAAACTTTTGTTCAAAATTTTCTCCTCCTTCCCCTTACCTCCTCCCATACATGGCAGGTAGTCCAATACATGTTAAATATATTAAAATATATGTCAAATCCAATATATTTATACATATTTATACAGTTATCTTGTTGCACAAGAAAAATCACATCAAGAAAGAAAAAAAAAGCCTGAGAAAGAAAACAAAATGCAAGCAAACAACAACAGAGAGAGGGAGAATGCTATGTTGTGATCCATACTCAGTTCCTAAGATCCTCTCTCTGGGTGTAGAGGCTCTCTTCATCACTGAACAATTGGAACTGGTTTGAATCATCTGATTGTTGAAGAGATCCAGCCAGGTCCATGAGAATTGATCATCATATAGTCTTGTTGCCGTGGATAACAATCTTCTGATTCTGCTTGTTTCACTTAGAATGAGTTCATCTAAATCTCTCCAGGCCTCTCTGAAATCATTGTATTGGTCGTTTCTTACAAAACAATAATATTCTGTAACATTCATATATCATAATTCATTCACCCATTCTCCAATTGATGGGCATCCATTTATTTTCCAGTTTTTAGCCACTACAAAAAGGGCTGCCACAAACATTTTTTCACATGTGGGTCCCTTTCCCTTCTTTAATATCTCTTTGGGATATAATCTTAGTAGAAACAATGCTGGGTCAAAGAGTATGCACAGTTTGATAACTTTTTAAGCATAGTTCCAAACTGCTCTTCAAAATGGTTGGATTCGTTCGCAATTTCACCAACAATGCATCAGTGTCCCAGTTTTCCCAGATCCCCTCCACATTCTTCATTAGCTTTTCCTGTCATTTTAGCCAATCTGAGAGGTGTGTAGTGATATCTCAGAATAGGTGAGACTGACTTTTCTTAAAGTTCTTCCAATCTAATTTGAGCTAGAGAGTGATTTCATTTCATCAGACTCTGTTCAGAGGCTTGATTCTATGTGTTTTTTCAGGGAAACTGGGAAAGCTTAGACAATTTTTTTAGACTTTAGACTTGGCATTCTATGCACTGTGCCATTTAACTGCCCCTTACAAGAGTCAAGCATAAAAAGCTAAACATGAAAGAGAAATCATAAAGAATTCAATAACGTTAAATAATTTACCTTTCTATATGGGAAGATGATACACGTATATTCTAAGAACTGTATCATTATTAGATAAATTAGTATAATTATACATAGAAATTAAGAATAAGCTGATTATGTGGGGATGTGTAAAACATGGATAAATGAGAAAGAGAAATGCCCTGGGAAAGGAAGGAAGGTAGAAAAAGAATAGGGGAAATTATGTCACATAAAAGAAGAGCTTTTACAGATAAGGGAAAAATGTTGGGGAGAAGCAGGCTTGAGCCTCACTCACATCTTAATTGGTTCAAAAAGTATATCTACATACATCAATTGATAATAGAAACCTATACTTCCCAATGGGGATGTGGGAAAGGACATAAGAAAAAGGGGAGGGGTATATGAAAAAAGGAAAAGATAAGAAAAGATAGTAACTAGAAGCAAATCAGAAGAATAGCTTCTGAATTTCCCCATTGTTTTTTGTTAATCCAATCCTGATGTTTATGAGTTTTCTGGTTCAGATGAATAAATTCAATGCTGTGCACAACATCTCTAAAGCTTCCCACTCTTTTTCTGCACCATTGATGCTATTTCAGCTGTCATTCCAGATCAGCAATGAAATGTTCAATCAAGAAATAACTCAATAATCTCTTGACTAAGTCTCTAGACAGTTGTCTTGCTTTGAAGCTGATAATTTTATTAAATGTGAATGTTTAGGTTGAAAGGGATGATTCTATAACTGGTCCAGCATTCTGTGCCAGACAGTGCTTCTGTCATTCTTACATACTACCTGTATCTTCCCTTACAATGACACAGTTTATTAAATGATAGTGCTTGTTGCAAGTGTTCATGCATAGAATTTTATTGCACTTAGGTAAATGGAAGACTGTGCTGGTGATAAGAAATTCATGAGATACATAAGTCTTCACTAGTAAGTCACTATTGCTGTTTCCAATTTGATTCCACCTAAGAACTCCCTGACATGTCAGTAGAACATATCTAATTTGGTATTAAAATCATCCAGAATTATAAGGATTCTTGGAGGCAGAAGAAAAGTTGGATGACAGGTAGATACCAAAAAGATGGATGAGCAGCCCTGAAAAAGACTCAGCAAATACTCATAGATGTGCTATTTCTTTCTGAACATTCTATAACCCCATTATAAGTATAATTGATCATATTCATAAAAATAACAACAATTATATGATTATATGAATTGATGAAGAAAAAACCTTTCACAGAACACATTTATTTCTACTAAAATAGAAAACAGAAATTTTCTTAAAATAATAATCATCATCTATCTAAAATCAAGAACAAACATTATAATGGGATAAACCTGAAACTTTCTCAGTAAGATCAGGAGTGAAGCAAGGATGTCTATTATCACCATTGAAATTCAATAGTTTAATAAAAATGCGAGATATAACAGTAAGACAAGTAAAAGAAATCGAAGGAATAAAAATAGGAAGTAAGAAAACAAAACTATCATTCTTTGTACATGATATGATGGTTTAGTTAGAGAACACTAGAGAGTCAATTAAAAAGTTACTTGAAACAATCAGAAAAGTTGTAGGATATAAAATAAGCCCACATGAATAATCAGCTTGCCTATATCCTACTGACAAAATCCAGCAACAAGACATAGGAGAAATTCCAGTTAAAATAATTGCAGACAATATAACATTTTGGGTAATCTGCCTGCCAAGGCAAAGCATTGCCCAACCCAAGGCAAAAGTTTTATAGTTCTTTGGACATAATTCCTGATTGATCCCCAGAATGGTTGGATAATTTCACAACACCAACAATGTATTAATGTCCCTGTTTTTCCACGTCCCTTCCAACATTTATTATCTTTTTCTTTCAACTTAGCCAATCTGAGAAGTGCAAGGTGCTACCTCAGAGTTATTTTAAACTCAAATCAATTCTTAACTTTAGGACTCCTGCAGGATACTACTTAGATTTTAGTGAATGGAGCAGGACAGGAAACAGGGGATATGTTCATCACATCCCTCTAGCCTATAAAAAGAGGACAGAAAGCTGGTTTTACAACATTGATATCTAAAAATAACTCTCTTATTCCAAGATCAGGAACCATCCGATTGTCTCTCCCTCTCCCACTTTTTTTTTTATAACTGTCATAGTGTTTCTTTATTTGGAGGTCATGAAGTTACATCTTTGAACTTATTCTGAGAAGCACACATCATCTTGTTAAATTATTCCTTGGGGTAACTGCTTCCTACCTGACTGGCTCTAGGTCCCAAAAGATTAAACTTTCTTGGTAACAACCAATGGCACAAGTTAGTTCATTGTTATACTAGAGCAGAAGTTTCTATATATTGAGTGGTAGGGTTTAACATTTCTCTTGCTGCAAGTGGGGAAGGCTGGGTGTTTATTCTCTGCCTTCCCCACAGCCCACAGATTCTCCAGGACCTGGCCACAATCAGTAGGTGGGAGAAATAATGTTGCTTTCCTGATGTGGAGAGGAACTGCTGGATATATGAGGCAAAGGACTGGTTATGTTTTTAAGACTGATCATATAGAATGCTTAGATAGTAGGAAAAATAGCCTAATTTCAAAATTTTCCTGGAGGAAAAGGTCAGAGGGAAGAGTCAGAATCATTTTGGGTCTGTGTGTGTATTGTGTGAGAGAGAGACAGAAAGAGAAAGAAAAAAGAGAGAGATTGAGGAACTAAGTTCGGGGCAATTTGGCAAATAGACTTTGGATTTTTGCCTTTGGAAAAGGCAGTTCACCAGAGTTCTTGATTCAGAACTAAAACTGGAATTAGAAACTTCATGAGAGATGAAAATAAGACTAAAAGAGACATGTGTTAATGCTTGAGAGCGCCTTCAATTCACCAAGCTAATTGCTTCCTTTGACTCAACCAATCTGTACTCCCTAAATTTCAGTCAAAATTATCACTTATAAAAGACTTTGTGTAGTTAGTAGATTAAGGGAGGTCTAAAACTCAATACTGTGATCATATTCCTTTCTTTCCTTGTGATTGTTTATTTTATAAGGGGGATATCTAACCTGTCTCATCTAATTAAACCAACAGCATAAGATTGAATCTGAGTACTATTGAAGTACCTGTTCATTTAATAATAATCCCAGAGAGTTGGATGAGACTATCATAGTATACTTCCCAGTCCTGCTAATTGCTTTTTTTGTGTGGTTGCTCTATTATAAAGAATCCTTGTAGGACTTGGGAGCAGAAAAGCAATGCAGTCTTATTAAACATTCAGGTTGATCCATCACTGTGAGTCTGATCCATCGCTAAATCATTGTCCCTAAAGTTCTCGTGGCTCTCAATATCCCCATCTACACAGATCTATAGATACAATGTTGTATTCTCATGGTATCTTAAAGTTAAGAAGGCCTTGGGTTCAAATCTCATCTCAGATACTTCATAAATGTAACAATGGTTGAGAAGCTTGCCCTTTCTGGGCTTTAGTTTCGTCATATGAAAAATGAAGGGTTTGAGCTTGATGATCTCTAAAGTCATTAGATTTTTCATTTTAAACCTTTTTGATCTTATGATCATTATTTTATTGGTAAGGAAACTTAGCCTTGGAGAAATGAAGAGACTTACCCAATATTATTCAGGGAGTAAGGAAAAAAGAAAGTTTTTAAATCTAGGTTCTTTGATAGTAAATTCCTTGGTATTGCAGAGATTTCACAGAAGGAGATTAATTAAATTATCATTTTGTTTCCTCAAAATAACAAAATCAGCTCAAGTCATTTCTCAAGCCCTATTGCTTTTTCTTTGTTGCATTATGGACCCATGGGCATATGTCTATTGTTTTCTCCTATTCTCTCCCCTCCCCCCATTTCTCTTGATTCTTCTCTGTGATTGTCTTTGTCCATCACTCCCTTTTCTATAGATTAGAATTTTTGAACTAGAAAATATTTAGCCCCTTCGATTTAACTCAATTCAAATAAAGTCAAAATGATTCAATAAACATTTATTCATTTTTATAGTTGTCAACTAAGACAACTAACCAAGAGCTTAAATGTGTTGCCCAAAGTCTCATAGCTAATCAATAGTAGAAGCAAGACTAAAACCCAGGTGTCTTGGGTCATAATCTAATAGTATCATCAAGTTAATACAAGAAGCAACTTTGAAAGTTATGTAATCTATCCCTCTCTTATTGTACAAATGAGGACCAGAGAGTCTAAAGGATGTTTCCAAGTCACATTGCTAGTAAGTGACCATCAGAATTCGAACTCGGTCTCTATTCCACATCCAGCACATTTTCCTTTTTCTATTACACCAAATTGCCTCTCCTTTGTTTTTTTTTTTTCACTCCTGTTCCTTTGATCTACCATATACCAAATCTATTCATTTTAATGTGTTTCTATCCTTTTTAAAGACACTTTTCTTGGTCCCAGTTTACATTCAGGCCCCAGTTTTGTCACTATGTGTAATTGGATAAATTTCCTAATCTCTATTCCTCAGTTTCTGCATCTGCACAATATCTAAGTCATAGGATTGTTGTGAGAATCAAATCTGATAGAGAATGTAATGTTCTTTGTGTGCTATACATTTTTTACATAAATATCAGCTACGATTACTGAATCAGCTCAGTAATCATGTTTATTGGCTAGTGTTCTTAGGTAAAACAATCCTGGTAATCCTGTTGTGATCTTTTGGCTTAACTCAAAGATTCATTTAGAGGTCATTCAGGTGAATCTTTTCATTTTATAGATAATAAAACCTTCCTTCTGCTCCTTTTTCTATATGCCATGACTTAAAATACCCACAATATAGTAATTTCCTTTAACCTTATTCTGTAAAAAGATTTAACATCTGCCCTCCACATGCTTAGACACTTGACAGAACCCTATACAGAAAGAAAGCTGGAGGATATGAAAGTATGTCTTGAATACCACTTGGCCGAAGTAGAAACTGACAAGCAAGGAAATATCAAATTTTCATTTCATTTATTTCAGTAGGAATGAAAGCAAAGTTTTTTTGATTAAACCATTTCAGACCAATTTGAGTGGGTTTTTTACCCCATTAAATGAACTGAAAGTCTCATTGCCAACACCATGACCCCCAGAGACCAACTATTTTCTGTTTATTCCCAGAAGAGGTAAGGGTTGATTCCTCCCTCTTTCTCTGGTAGTCACCTTTCTCTCTGCCAAGAAAGCTCATTTTCTCCCTTCTCCTCCTTCCATTTTTCCTAGAGGCTTAATCACATGGTCCATTCAATATTTTGATCTTCACTATATTATTTCTGAAGAAGAAGCTTTTATATTTTCTCAGGGAAAGTCTGTAGTGTTGGCCATAGAGAGGGGCCAGACTGAATGCTACTTCTATGATTTCCATAGATTCCTTGAGGGTTTCTGGCCTCTTCATTAATGTCTTCATCTGAGAGAGTGGAAAATGAAGCATTATTAGGTATATAAATACTAATTAGTAAGCATCCATTATGAGCAGTGAAGTATAAAGTATTAGTTTATTTAATCTAATATATGCAATTAGAGGCAGGCTGAGATTGTCTTTCCAGGCTGTTGATATTGCTAGCATAACCTTTGTCTGGGCAAACACCAAAAGCTCAGCAAGTCCCACTGGTACACAGCTGGAATGCAACACTCTAGTTGTAGGCTTTCCCCAGTGTAAAAGTTCCCATTAGAAATATGGAGGTGGGGAGTTCCCAGTTATCATTAAACTTGGCAAGGTCTCAGTGCTTGAAGTGCTTTCCACAATTCATTTCCATATACTCTATTTGGGAAGCTTATATAGAATTTGAATTATCTTGGTGCTCATATTACTTTCTATTCAGAAACTGGTGTTTGATCTTTAAAAATGAAGTAGAAATTCCATTTTTAATGCTTCAGTTACTTCCTTCCATGATCAAAATAGATGTTTGGCTTTTATTTTTGTTCCCTAAAAATAGGAGTCTGATTTTTTTTTTGACTTGGAAGCCTTAGGGGAAACATAGAGACTTCAATAAAGTCAGCTTGTTTCCAAGACTATTCTCCTCCAAGAAAGAGAGGAACATTCCACCAGGGATACAAAAAGTAAAACTAGGAGTGTCCATTTTGTTTTCTGTGTTTATTCAAGCCTTTTAGATGATTACTAATATGACATCATAGTAATCTAAGTTACAGTCTTTGAAAACAAATGATATTTTTAGTGAAATGATTTTTTAAAACAAAATTCTAGACTCAGGTTTAACATTAAAGATCAAAATGCTGTCCAAGATAAAATAAAATCACAGTGAGGCTAGGGCTTTATAAGGTTTGAATCATTGAGTACATTTAAAAAATATCCTAGATGATCTGTAATTTTATTAGGGTGGACTTTCCTTTGACTGAAGCATGGAATTTCTATTCATATATCAATAGCTGATCTTCATGCGTTACTCTAGCCAAAAAAAAAAAAGAAAAAAAAAAGAAAAAAAAAGTATTTCTCAATGATCATATTTGTGGTATATGTGGGGAAGAGGAGCTTTGAATTAGGATTAGGATTCTCCTTTCCTCTCTTGGGCCCAAGTTTTCTGCTCTTAGAATGTGTTTCTTGAGAGGGAATAAACTCTGTTGGTCAGGAAGAACCTATTAGGAGACAGAGTGAATATTACTGGGAACAGAGATTGGAAGGTGCTAGGGACTGAGGCTTAGGTCAAGGCCAATAAAGTTATTTTCAGCTTAGAAGGAAATCGTCTCTTTTGTTTACAACTTATTTATAGAATATATTTCTTTAAAGAACAGTTTAAATTGAATTTTAAGTCACAATGTTTAGAATGGTAAAATGTAATTAAAACTATATTACATTGGTATCTGCATTCAGTTAACAACTTAAAAAGTTGTAGATGGAAAGATACTTAGTCCATTCTAAGTTCACTCTCTCCATTTTATAGATGAGAAACCTGATGGTCAGAAAAGTGAAGAGGATTGTTTGAATTCATGTTAGGAACCCTCACTAAGATTCATTCACTTATTTAGCACTTGGTAAGTGTCTACTAAATTAAAAATTACAATTTATTTGAATGGGTAAAGGGAAAGAACAGAAAAAAAAACATAAAATTTTTACATAGTTACTTTCCTTACAGAGTTTGTAATCTAGCAAGAGGGAGCAAATATGTAATGTAATGATTTAATCAAAATTTATAATATAATATAATTGTACAATTGTAATAATCCAAAATTAAAGTGTACAATTTAAAAGCATCAGGCAAATATTAAGTTCTATGTGAGGTCAGAGGAAGAAAAGAACATTCCTGTTGATGGATATAGCTATCTGGGGTGTCATGGGCTGAATCCAAGGGGTCCGTGATCAATCATTTAGAAAACAGGAAAATTTTCAAGGACTGCAAATCTTGGAGCTTATTTCTAAAACAATATACTTTACCTTTATCTCACAGCATTTCTCTTATTCTGCCTTTTCTTTCTTACATATAAACTCCTAACCTATCCTTTTCAGAGCTAACTTAGTCTTTCAGCTCAGTTATAAACCGAACTGCTATCCAACCACTTAGAGCAACACCTATTCAGGTACCATTGGCATTCTACTTACACAACAAACATTCTAATTTAGAACTTTATCATCTTTCTCATTGACTATAACTTTCCAGTTGGTCCTACTATCCTAAGTCTGTCCCTCTTCAATTTGCTTACCACATACCTGATAAAATGATTTTTTAAAATTTAAATCTGATCATGTCATTCTCCTATTTGGTGGCATTCCCTTGACTACCATCAGATATTATTTAATCTTTATATGGCTATTTAAAAACATTTCTCGTGTAAAGTTTATAATGTATGCACATATAACTTACAAATAAGTAAATATAAATGTTAGGGCTAAGCTCAAAATTTTTAGTGATGGAATGAATGTGTTTGAAAAGTATCACTGTAACCAATTAGGAGCCACTGAATGATTCTGAATTAAGGACTGACTTGGGCAAACCTTTGCTTTAGTATTAAAGGAAGGAAGGAATGGGGAGAGGAAGAAAGGAGGGAAGAAAAGGGGAGAGAAAGGGAGGAGGGGGAAAGAGTGGAGAGAACAGGAAGAGAAGGGCAAAGGGAAGGGATAGAGAAAGAAATGAAAATGGAGAGGAATAAAAGGAAATGGGAAAGGAAGGGTGACAAAGAAAGATAAGTCCCAGGAGGAATCTATGGATGAAATTTTGAGAAGCATCCATTTTAAGGAATCAAGGAAGAGACTAAAGAATCAGCAAAGAATTGAGGAAAAGAAAACAATAAAAGAGGTAGGTGGAGAACCAGAACAATAATAGATCTTTATGTCATACTTTAAAGTTTGAAAAGCATATTCCACATATATACATACACATATATTTAGATATAGCTGTGTATACACACATACACACATATATGTACATACATACATATACAAGGAATTTATATTTAAACAGGGAAGACTCATTTATTGGCCAACAATAAGTCTCAGGCCAAGCCTTAATGTGTCATTGTTTAGGTTCCCATTGACTCTGTGATTTTCTGTTTTGGCTAGAAACTCGGAGAGTCTTCCCCTCCCAGATTTATTCATCCATCTTTCTGTCTATCTATCTATTTTGATTAGGTGAAAAAGGCCATTCTTTGTCTCAGTAGCTATCTAGTCTTAATCACTGAATGACTGCAGCCTCAGTCAAACTGAGATATGTTGATGATCTCAGCTTAAAAATGTCAGGATCTCCCATTTCATCCTGGGCCAATCATCTTGATCTATATCTGGCCATTGGACCCAGATAGAACTAGAGGGGAAAGTGAGGAAGGTGAAATTGCACAGCCTTCACTCATTTAAATGCAATTCACTTGCATGTCATGGTACCATCTCCCTGATATCATGGTGGAGGACAAAAACAATTTTAGGGAATTTACTTGTAATGAAAGCTCTAGCAGTTAAGTCATCTCTGAAGGTTCTTCTAGGAGAAAGGTTAATGCTATTTAAAACAAATCACCTGGGTGCCCTCTCTTTTATTTTTCAGAGGCATTTTTTTGTATATTATTTTTGGTTCCTGTATCCTAAACTTTTTCCATCCATGACTTCTTTTTTCCTGAGAAAGTTTTTATAAAATCTCTGGTTTATGGTTGTACAAAAAAATACAAATCAAGTACATACTGATAATAAATCATAATTTTGCAACCCTCACATTTAGTTACACAAGACCCCCCTATAGGGACACAACCCAGAGTTTAAGAAATTTCATTTTAGAGAACTGAATTAAAGATAAATTATAAAAAGTTTAATTATTAAAATGGAAAGATTCTTCTGATCTTTCTGTTTTAGAGATTCAAATTAAGGTTACAAGACTTTCTTTGAGACATAATTTTTTTATGTTATATAAAAATAAAGTGTTGTAAGTGACAATTTTTTTTGCATAAAATTTGAGAAACTATTTAATTTAGGATCTGATAGAAGGGTCTCCTGGTTGTTTAAATACTGACTTACCAAATATCAATCAATCAATCAATAAGTATTTTAAAAGTGTCTTGTATATATGAGATGTTAGGGATAAAAGGACAAAAATGAGATAGTACCTGGTCTCAAGGAGCTTCCATTCTATCAAGGGAGGTGATGTGTCCTTATAAACAATATAAATATGTATATATATATATACACATACATATACACAATATAAACATAAAGTGAATTTGTGGGTGGGAGAAAGTATTAAGGTCTGGAGTGAATAGAAAAGACTTCAAATTAAAGATGGAATTTGAATTTAATTTTGAAGGAAACAAGAAATTGTGAGTAGAGACAAGAAAGGAGTGTATTTCAATGTTCTCCCTCTTGTAATTCTTTGTATTTATTCTATTTATGTTTATTCTGAATATACTTTCATATATGTTTCCCATTAAAATGTAGGGATTCTGTCCCACACTTTATAGGGCACAGTATCCATAACATCAATGGATATTTAGCAAATAATTGTTGATTGATTGGCTGACTCTAGGTAAGGGAAAGGTAAGTCTGTGCAAAGTCACAAAAAAAAAAAAAAAAAAAAAGGAGATGAAATGTCTTATGCAAGAAACATCAAGAAAGTCAGTTTGGCTGGTCCATAGGATGAATGAAGGGGAATAATATACAGAGCCCCAGGTGAAGCCAGAAAGAAAAGGGCTTTATATGCTAAACAGAAAAATTTGTATTTGATCCCAACATCAGTAAACTCTTGGAATTTATTAAATAGAGTTGTGGCATTGTAAGACCTACACTTTTGGAGAAGTGATTTAGTAACTATGTGAAATGAGTTGGTAAGGAAGGAGGTTTATGGAAGAAAAACAATTAGGGAGCTACTGCAATAGTCCAGGTAAAGAGGTCATGATGGTTTGAGCTAAGGCAGTAGCAACATCGATACAGAGAATCTGATGGATTCCAGATCAGTTGTAGAGGAAAATTTAAAAAAATAAAATAAAATAATAAAAAAAAGACTTAGCAATTGATAAATTAAGGATGTAGGAGAATGAGGAGTTGAGAATGACTCTTCAGTTACAAACCTGAGAAGCTAGGAACATGTTTTCCTTCACAGGAATAGGGATGTTTAGAAGAGAAATGAGTTTGGGGGAGCAAGAGAATGTGAGTTCAATTTTAGATACATTGAGTTTTACATGCCCACAAAATATCTACTTTGCTCATTAGGCACATGTGAAATTAAGAGCTCAGGAGAGTGCTTGAAACTGAAAAATCTGGGTCACCTGTATAAAAATTGGAAGAGAAAGAGCCTGCCTGGCAATGTCCTAAGGGCTTTGACAAATATAATTTCACTTGAATCTCAAAATAGCACTATGAAGTAGGTGCTAATGTCACACCCATTTTATAGTTAAGCAAACTGAGACAAAAAAGATTAAGCTACTAGTTTAGTTGGTAACTTACTTAGTAAGTCTAAAAGCTGGATTTGAAGTCATAACTTCCTAGTTGCCTTTAAGTTATAATTGACACCATCAGAACTGATGAAGCCACTGGAAGAGGGGAGAGAGAGAAGGTGACCCAGGAAACTTAAGATAGTTATGAACACAGCATATAGAATAGAATGAAAAATCTTTTTGAAGCTCTTTCTATATGCCAAGCACTGAACTAAAGTAATGGGGATACACATAGGAAAAATGAAATGATCTCTACACTCTAGGCGAATCACATGGAATTCATTATTTTGATAGAAAGAGGTATATTAATTTAACAAAGTGCTCATCTGTGACATCCTTGTTCCCTTCAAAATTAAGTTCAAATGCTACCTTTAATTTGAAGTCTTTTTTATTCACTCCAGACCTTAATTCTTTCTCTCACCCTGCAAATTCAATTTATGTTTATATTGTGTATATCCATGTTTATATTGTTCATATGTGCACATCACCTCTCCTGATAGAATGTAAGTTCCTTGAGGCCAGGTACTCTCTTATTTTTGTCTTTTTATCCCTAACATTTCATACATACAAGGCACTTTTAAAATATTTTATTGATTATTGCTTGGTTGATATTTGGGAAGTCAAAATATAATCAATACTACTGATTCTACTATAAAGATAGATCTCAGATTGACCATTTGTCTTCTTGCCTTAGGTTAACTATTTTTAAAATGGGGTCATCCAAAATGATTTTCCTATAATCTCATAATAGTACTGGGGAGAAAAGTGAGAAAACAGCAAACTGTTTCATATTTGATATTATGAATCATTTTAATTTCTTTGTTTTCTTTAGTCATGCTATGAGAAATAAAGTGAAGAAATGGAGCCTGATAATTACACCAGAGTAACGGAATTTGTCCTCACAGGGCTGTCCCAAACCCGGGAGGTACAACTGGTCCTATTTGTTATATTTCTTTCCTTCTATCTGATAATCTTGCCAGGAAACGTTCTCATTATTTGCACTATAAGGTTAGATGCCCACCTGACTTCACCCATGTATTTTCTATTGGCAAACCTAGCCTTCCTTGACATCTGGTATTCCTCTATCACAGCCCCTAAAATGCTTGTGGACTTCTTTGCCGAAAGGAAGATCATCTCCTTTGGGGGCTGCATTGCTCAACTCTTCTTCCTGCACTTTGTTGGGGCCTCTGAGATGTTCCTGCTCACAGTGATGGCTTTTGATCGTTACGCTGCCATCTGCCGACCCTTGCACTATGCTACCATCATGAACCGGCGTCTCTGTTGCATCCTGGTGGCGTGCTCTTGGTTGGGTGGCTTTATCCACTCCATAATCCAGGTGGCACTCATCATTCGTCTGCCCTTCTGTGGACCTAATGAACTGGACAGCTATTTTTGTGATATCACCCAGGTTGTCCGCATTGCCTGTGCCAACACCTTCCCAGAAGAATTGGTTATGATCTTCAGTAGTGGGCTGATTTCTGTAGTGTGTTTCATTGCATTACTCATGTCCTATGCCTTCCTCTTGGTCATGCTCAAGAAGCATTCAGGCTCAGGGGATAGTACCAGTAGGGCCATGTCCACCTGCTATTCCCACATGACCATTGTGGTCTTGATGTTTGGCCCATCCATCTACATTTATGCACGTCCTTTTGATGCATTCTCCTTAGATAAGGTAGTATCTGTGTTTCATACTGTGATCTTCCCCTTACTGAATCCTATCATCTACACATTACGTAATAAGGAAGTAAAAACTGCCATGAGGAAGATAACCAAAAAATACATCTTATGTAAAGAGAAGTGAGTGATCATGAGCATCCTCCCACTGAGATCCTGTGAGATAAATATTCCCAAGCTAGACAGCTGTTGTGATAGTACTTCTTTTTCTTTTTAACTAGCTCTTTTGATTTAGGGCCTTAAACTTATACTGTTTCCTTCAATCTCTAAAAGGAAGGCAGAGGAATAGAGATTGAAAGGGTCTTACTACACAAAATGAGCAAGCAAGTTGTTTCAAAATCTGTTAAAGAATAAGACTTATAAAATGCTATCCTGTGATAGGTGCAAAAAATGAAACTGATTGTTGAGGTTCTCCATCACAACTTTCACTCTTCCCAGAATGGGAATAGAAATTGAAACCGCACATATATACACACATATACTCAAAATAAAGTCACTCAGAACAAACTTAATGGCTTCTTTTAGCTATGGTCCCCATATATTTTGGAAGTAGCACTTGCCTTTCAGTAGTTGTTTTTCAGTTATGTCTGAGTCTTTATATCCCTATTTGTGGGTTTTTTTTTTTTTGTTTTTTGTTTTTTGTTTTTTTTGCAAAGATGCTGGAGTGGTTTGCTATTCCTTTTCCATTTCATTTGACAGATAAGGAAACGGAGACAATTAGGGTCAAGTAATTTGCCCAAGCAGACACAATAGTAAGTATCTGAAGCCAGATTTGAACATAAGACTTCTTGACTTTAGGTTTACCATTTCATCCACTGTGCCACTTAGCTGCCCAGAAACTGTTTACATAACTATACAGTGATGAGACTGATCCCCTTGCCTTTCATCCTCCTTTCCCTCTTCATCTCCTTCCCTAAATAATTGCCCCAAACATTGTGATTTAAGAGGTCAAAATAGGCCCAGGAGAAGAACTCTGAGAATAGCTTCCTATCATATAGAGTCCAGCACTCTTCAAGAAAATTTTCAATAGAGAATGCTTTTTTTCCCTGCCTTAAAAGTTAAAATGGTGGAAACACTCCTTGTTTCCAAGTTAAAAAGAGTTGAATGCTGTATTGTCCATACTAGCTTTCTGGAGGATCTCTGGACAGGCCTTGGTCTTTAGGTGGAGAAGTGCTGAAGGCAGGAGAGCCACCATAAGGCTGGTCAAAGATGGAGTCTGGAATCTGGAATCTGAAGCCTGAAGTCTTCTTTGTGTCTATGGCAGAGAGGCTCCTTCCCAATCTTCTCAGCCCTTAAATACTTTGGTATGATTACATCACTACATCATGGTCCAACTGTTAGGAGAGCCATTACATCCCCATATCACACTAAGTATGTGCTTAACTAGAGAATCAATCACACTGAATAGGTGCTTAACTATAAGCACCCTGCTGTCAATCTCTTAAGTATACCTTTTCAGAGTACACCTTGTTGTAAGTATCCTTGTTTCAAGTATATTGCTCCAAAGTTTAGACCCTCTACATCTCCCACTTTCTTTTGTTTTAGAAGAGAGGTAGTCACCCTCTCTGAATTCTGAGGAAGGGAGATGAAAATACCAAAAAGGGGGTGATCATGCCCCCCTGGCTTCTCAGGAAGGGAGGTAAGAACACTAAAGGAAAGTGATAAAGCCTTTCCTGACTTATTAGGAAGGGAGGTGGGCATTAAAGGAAAGTGGAGAGTCAAACCAGATATTGTTAGCATGTTTCCTCTGGGCTGAAATTGAAACAGGTATACATAAATCCATCAACATGGGAGGTATTACACAAGCACATAGTAATATACCACAGGCTAGTAGTGATGTAAGAAACAACATGAATCAATGAGGAATGCATGTCCATAAGTCCTAGAAGGAGGGTTTATAAATAACAATCACACATACACCTCCTTCAGCAGTCAAAAGATAGTCCAAAACTAATCTATTGTCCATTACTTCATGTGTCAGGAAATGCAATGATTCCTATAAGTTTTGAAGTCCTGCAACAGTCTCATCATATATCAAGGAATCCAATGATTCTTGCCAGTCTTGAAGTCCTGTATCAGTGTCATTGACAATTTTTGATGTTCATGACTCAATTGCCATAACTGCCATGCTCTTTCAGTCCTGGGCACAGTCAGCGATGGAACTATCTGATATTTCTTGGTTCTTTTCCATCTCTCCAATGGACAAGGTGAATAAGGCTTGTTGGCACATATCTGATTCTTTCTCCATCTGTAGAGATACAAGAAAACCCTCTCCCCCAAGCAGTAAACCTATCTGGTCCCTTCCATTCACCACTTTCTGAATCTCTCCACATCACTTGGTGATTATCTAAAGATAGTGGAGCTGTTCACACTGGACACTGCACTTCCAATGGGTTATGAAACCTGTCTTCAGGAGCCAGTGCATCTTTATCAAAAATCAAAAAATTAATAGTATAGAGAGATAAATTTAGACTTCTTTAGGGTTACCTGTGGCTCCCCCTTTCTTCTGTTTTTGGAGCAGTGTCTTGATGTCTCTGTTTCTCCTCTCTACTACTGCCTGTCCTTGAGGATTAAAGGGTATGCCAGTAGTGTGTAAAATCTTACACTGTGCACAAAAAGTGTGCAAAATGTTTAGAAGTATATGTGGGTCCATTGTCTGTTTTTATTGCTTGTGGCACACCCATAATGAGATTTATAATGGGTCATATCTATTTGCCAAATTTCACTGAGTCTCAAACGAAGAGAGTTCTTCCCTGGAGGGAGTGTAGGAGCATGGAATGGGAGACAAGCTGTACAGGCTTTTACTATGCTCCTAACTTCCTCTTTTGTTTTCCTAAATTGCAGATGTAAAGCTCAAACAGCCTGATGACATTTAAGATGAGATTCTTGGGCTGCTTGAAATAAAGGAGTATTGGCTAACAGGGTTAAAAGGCTATCTGCCTTTGAATTTCCATAAAAAATAGGACCTGGAAATCCACTATGAAACTGGACATTCAAGATATAAACCTTACCTGGATGTTTTCTCACTTGCTCTTGAAGTTCCTTAAAGAGCTGATATATATTAGAAGCTACAAATTGTATTTGGGGTGTGGCAATTCTTTGTACCACACCTACTGCATAGGCTGAATCAGATATTGTATTTATATCTTCTGGATAATAATTAAGAGCTAGAATGATTGTATACAATTCATTCTGCTGAGTGGACTGAAAAGGAGTTCTGACTACTCTCTTTATAGTTAAGTTATGAGAGTATACAGAGCAAATATTATGTTTGG
Source organism: Sminthopsis crassicaudata (assembly GCF_048593235.1). Classification (NCBI taxonomy): domain Eukaryota; kingdom Metazoa; phylum Chordata; class Mammalia; order Dasyuromorphia; family Dasyuridae; genus Sminthopsis; species Sminthopsis crassicaudata. Next base: position 260,494,738 of record NC_133618.1, read on the forward strand.
ATGCATCTGAAAAGATAGTTGGTCCTTTAAGAGGAACCTTAGAAACTTTTTCTTCAAAAAATCCATTGCCAATTATGTAATACTCTGGTTATCTTTAATGGAGAGAAGTGTGCAAAATTTGGAGTGGTGGCCAGTAAAATTTGGAGCTGTGGCCAATAAAATTTGCCATTCTGGGATAGCTTCACAGCATACATTAATTTGTGCATATAAAAGGTGTATATCTTATCAGGTCTTATCCCAGATAATTGTACTGCTCGTTTAATGGTCTTTAACAAGATTCTAGCCACAAGCACCGGGTAAGGAGTAAGGCTTTGTTCTGGTTGTAAGGGGAGGTTCACTCACTCTATCACACTGTCTCCTAGATGAAGGACTGCTGTGGGTGCCTGTTGTATAACAAAAACTGAAATTTCCAAGGGTTAAAGTGACTATTTCAACCACATTGGATAAAGCCAATTCAAGTTCTCTCAAAGCCTCTTGAGCTTCTTTTGTAAGCTGGCATGGTGAGTTTAAAACAATGTCTCCCCTTAAAATGTCATGATGGTTGCAATTGATAGATAGTTAAGCCTAACACTGGACACAACCTGTCCTATAAATTTCTGAAAGTCATTTAAGGTGTTGATCTTTGTTCTTAAAGAAAGCTTTTGTACTATAAGCACCTTAGGATGTACTTCATATCCTAAATATTGAAAAGGAGCATATCTTTGAGCTACATGCAATTTGTAGTTTCTTAGTGTTTCTATGGTCTTTTGTAGACATGCTTCTTACATTTGCTCCTCAGGTGCACATCCCAATATATCATCCATGTAATGTAATAACATAACTTTTGGAAATGCTTTTCTTACTGGTGTAAGGGCAGCAATAACATACATTTGACACATAATAGGGCTATTTTTTCATTCCATGTTGCAAAACTGTTCATTTATATCTTTTATAAGGCTCAGCTAAATTAACACAGGGCACTGAAAAATCAAATCTTTTTATCTCCTCCTTATTTATACAGAGGGATAAAATAGAAACAATCCTTAATGTCTAGAACCCAAAGAGGCCATTCTCTAGGCCTCTCACTCACACACTCACACACTTCTCTCACTTACACACTCACACACTTCTATCACTTGTCTAGGCCTCTCACACACACTCAGTGGATATAGAAATTTATCTTATTCTATAAAGAAAAAAGAGATAGGAACAATAGAAAGAGGAGGAGGACTGAAAATGGGGAGGTGTATTGGGAAAAGTAATGTTCAAAAGTAAAACACTTGTGTGGAGGGAATGGGTAGGGCATAATGGAGAAAGGGGAGCAAATAAGTGAAAACTAGCATGGATGGAATTACACAGGTGAAAAATAAATGTGAACAGGATGAGCTCACCCCTAAAAAGAAATGTATAGGGAGCAGCTAGGTGGTGCAGTGGATAGAGCACCAGCCTTGAATTCAGGAGGACTCAAGTTCAAATCTGGTCTCAGACACTTAACACTGCCTAGCTCTGTGACCCTGGGCAAGTCACTTAACCCCAGCCTCAAAAAAAAAAAATGCATAGAATGGAGTAAAAACCAGCATCCTATAATGTTGTTTGCATGAAACTATTTGAAGCAGAGATAAAGGGTAAAGGTAAGGGACTGGAGCAGACTATTATGTTTCAGCTGAAATTAAAAAAAAAAAATCAGGAATAGCGATCCTGATTTCAGCAAAACAAAAGCAAAAACAGATCTAATTAAAAGACCTATAGAAAGAAATATCTGCTGAAAATTACCATAGACAATGAAGTCATATCAGTACTAAACATTTATGCACCAAATGGTCTAGCCTCTAAATTTTTGAAGTTGAATGAATTACAGGAAGAAATAGATAACAAAATTATCTAGTGGGAAGCATCAGTTTTCTCCCTAGTAAAAATTAAAAAAAAAAAAAAAAGAAATTAAGAAGGTCAATAAAGTTCTAGAAAAGTTAGGTATGATTGATCCCTGAAAGCTGAAATGGGGACAGAAAAGAATATATTTTTTCCTTTACAATACACAGCAACCACACCTACATACTCTCTCTCTCTCTCACACACATTGACCATGTATTTAAAAAAAAAAAAGGTCCCAACAAAATGCAGAAAAGAAGAAATAGTAAAGATATTCTTTTCAGATAATTAAGACAATCAATAATGGATCTCAATAATGGGGGATTAAAATTAATTGCAAGTCAAATAATCTAACCTTAAAAGGACGTGGGTCAAAGAACAAATCATAGAAATAATTGATAATTTCATTAAAGAAAATGGCAACAATCAGAAAAAAATCCTAAAATTTATGGCATACAGCCAAAGTAATACTTAGGGGAAATTTCATATCTCTAATTTGTTTACATCAATAAAATATAGGAAAAAAACAGATTAATGAATTGTGTATACAACTAAAAAAACTAGGAAAAAAATCACAAATTATACACCAAGTTGAAAATCCTGAAAAGCAAAGGAAATATTAATAAAATTGAAAGCAAGAAAATTATTGAACTAAAAAATAAAACTAGAAGCTCTTACTATTAAAAATTAATTTAATAAATAAACCATTGGTGAATTTGATTTAAAAAAAAGAAAAAACAAAACCAATTTACTAGTCTCAAAAAAGAAAGAAAGGAGTGAATTTACCATTAATGAAAGAGAAATTAAGACAATTGATAGAAGCTATTTTGCTCAATTATATGCTAATAAATTTGACAACATAAGTGTAATGGATAAATGTTTACAAAAATATGTTACCTATATTAATAGAAGAAGAAATAAAATACTTAACCTGATTTTACAAAAAGAAATTGAGTAAGTCATCAATGAACTACTTGAGAAAAAATCTCCAAGGCCAGATGAATTCACAAGTTAATTTTACCAAACATTTAAAGAATAATTAATCTCAATATTATACAAATGATTTGGAAAAATAGGCAAAGAAGGAGTCCTACCAAATCCTTTTTTATGACACAAACATGATGCTGATAACTAAACCAGGAAGAGCCCAAAAAGAGAAAGAAAATTATAGATCAATTTCCCTTATGAATATTGATTCAAACATTTAAAATAAAATTTTAACAAAGAGATTACAATAATATATTACAAGGATCATGCACTATTGCCAAGTAGGATTTATACCAGGAATGTAGAGCTAGTTCATTATTAGGAAAAATACCATCATAATTGACCATATCATAACAAAACTAACAGAAATAATATGATTATATCAATATGTGCAGTAAAAACCTTTAATAAAATTCTGTGCCTATTCTACTAAATACACAAGAGAACATAGGGATAAATGGAGCTTTATCTTAAAATAAGCAATATTTATCAAAAACTATTAGCAAACAATGTCAATAATGGGGATAAGCTTTCAGTTTTCCCAGTGCAATCATGGGTGAAGCAAGGATGCCAATTATCACCCTTATTATTTAATATTGTGGTAGAAATGCTAGCTATAGCAATAAGAAAAAGGAAATTAAAGGAACAACAATAGACAATGAAAAAACAAAACTATCATTTTTTGGAGATAATATGGTGATATACTCAGAAAATTCTAGAAAATCAACTGAAGTAATTAACAACTTTATTAAAGTTGCAGGATACAAATAAACTCACATAAATCATCAGCACTTCTATATAGTACCATCAAAGTCCAGTAGCAAGAGATAGAAAGAGAAATTCCATTTAAAAATAACTGTACAGAATATTTGGTAGTATATTTGCCATGGACTATATGGTCATAATCATAAAACACTTTTCACACAAAGTCTCATCTAAACATTTGGAAAAACATTAATTGTTTATGGGGAGGCTTAGTCAATATGGCAAAAATGACAATTCTACTTAAATTTATTTATTTAATGCAATACATATCAAAGATATATGCATATACATATCATATAGAACTAAAATTAAAAAAAATTCATCTGGAAGAACAGAACTTCAAGGATATCAAGGAAATCAATGAAAAAATGTAAAAGAAGTCTAGTCTAGTCATATTAGACTTCAAACTGTATTCTTAAATGGTAATTATTAAAAACAATTTCATTTTGGCTAAAAAATGGAGTAGTGGATAAATGAAATAAGTTAGGTACAAATTACATTATAGTAAATGATCATAATAACTAGTATATGATAAATCCAAAGATCCAAGCTTTTGGAAATAAAACTCATTACTTAATAAAAACTTCTTGGTAAACTAGAAAACAATATGGTAGAAACTAGGTATAGAGCAATTATCTCACACCATATACAAAATAAGTTCAAAATGTGTACATCATTTAGATAAAAAGGGTTACTACATAAGTAAATTTAAGAAGCATGTAATAACTTATCTGTCAGATTTATAGATAAGGCAAAGATTTAGGACCAAAGAAATATAAAGAATGTTACAAAATGGAAAATAGATAATTATGTTGAAAATGTTTTTGCAAAAACAAAATCAATTCAACCAAAATTATAAGGAGAGCAGAAAACTGCGAGAAAATTTCACAAGTGTCTCTGAAAAAGGTCTCATTGCTAATATTTATAAAATTTATTTATGGAATTTATAAAATACAATTCTTTCCTCAATTGATACCTGGTCAAAGGATATGAAGAGGCAGTTTTCAAACAAAGAAATCAAAGATATCTATACTCATATTGAAGAAAAATGTCTAAATACTCTTTATCTGAGAAATGCAAATTAAAACTACTCTGAGATACTACCTCACACATATCAGAGTGGCCAATATGAAAAAAAAAAGGAAAATGCTGAATGTTGGAGAGGATGTCGAAAACTATTGGCAGACTTGTGAACTTATCCAACCATTGTGGAGAGCAATGTGGAACTATGACCAAAGGGCTATAAAACTATACATATCCTTTGATTCAGCAATATCACTTCCAAAAGACATCCCTAAAAAGAGAGACTGGTCTATTTTTATATATAGCAGATTCTTTTGATAGCTAAGAATTAGATATCGAAGGGATACCTATCAATTGAGGAATGTCTAAATGATCTGTGGTATATGATTGTAATGAATATTTTTTGTGGTATAAGAAATGACAATTAGGATTAGTTTCAGAAAAACTTGGAAAGACATGAACTGATGCATAGTGAATTGAGCATAACCAGTAGAACATTATAAAAGTAACAGCAATATTGTTCAATGAAGAACTAAAAATGACTTAGCTATTCTCAGCAATACAATGATCTAAGACAATTCCAAAGGAGTAATGATGGAACATGGTATCTACCTCCAGAGGAAAAAGTTGATATTGATTGAATATAGACTAAAGTATACTATTTTTCACTTTTTTCATTTTTTCTTTTGTTTAAATATTTTTGTACAAAATAACAAATATAGAAATGTTTTATATAATTGCACATGTATAATCTAAGTAAAAATGTCTAAAAATTGGGTGGGTAATAAATGTAAATGTATTTCCCCAATCTTTCTTATTATATTAATATTTTCTGAGTAAACTAAGTATTAATTGCAGTTAGAAGCATTTGCTTTAGAAGAAAAGTATGGTCTCTCAGTGAATTAGAAAAAAAAATAGTCATAACTACCAACAATGTCAGAAAATTCTCATAAGAATACTTGCCAAAACCCTAGTAACTACTAGAGTACTTTGCCATTTTGTTTTATAATAGATTAAAACAAACAAGGTTAAATGACTTGCCTACAATCACATAGCTAGTAAATGTCTGAGGTTGGATTTGAAATCAGATCTTCTTGATTTCAGGCCTAGCACTCTATTTACTGAGTCATTTAGCTGCTGAGAGAAGACATGGAAAAAAAGTAAAATTTTTTTTACTGGCTCTTAGGAAGATGTCCTTCTGAATTCAGAAGGGAATTCTAATCTGACAAGATTTTTTTGCCCCTCATTAGGTACTCTTTGGCTTTGTACCTGTCTGAGAGTGCACGTGATACTTATGGCTCTATGTTACCTACACATTCACTGTCACTCTGTTTTGTTTCTGACAATAAATAATGATGGTAGCTCATATTTATATAACATTATAGCAAAGCAATTAATGTATTATTTCATTTTCTTAAATTTATCACTTTCATTTGAAATGACTTTCTTATCTTCAAAGAATTCAGAGACTAATTGACTTCTCTAAATTAAATCAGTATGCTTACCATATCATTATTATAGTCATTTATGAAATATTAAACCTGAAAAGAAGGATTGACCTTGAAGAATACAACAAAGAATTTCAATAAATATTTATATTTGTTACAAAGGTCTTGCTTAGGTCTTTGTCTAATGGAGTCACAAATATCATTCTAATAATTCCCAATGCAAGTATTCTTCAGGATTGAAGTATTCCCAGATGACCACAGCAGATTTTTTTTTTTTATTGCATCACGAGAAAGTATGATGTTTTAGGAATCTAGAAAGAGGCACTAAAGGAGAATGGATGTTTGAAGGAAACTCATGAGCAATCCTTTAAGTATAGAAGCACCATCATGGCTTCAGAGCATAACTGATTACTTTTTTCAGAGGACAGCAGAAGACTTCTGGTCATCTTTGACATTTGTTGGAAACATACTTGTGAGAAAGAAATAGTAAGTGATAGAAATGGTTGAAATAGGAAGGGTTCTATATATGAGAAGATGTCTTTTGATTTAAGATGCTTTGGGCTGAAAGTCAGAGTTACTGCAGAGAAAGTCTTATGTGTAGGTATAAAGGTTAAGTAGGTAATTAAGGTCTGATTTCAGGGGTCTTTTTCTAGATGTTTCTATTTTTGTCTTTTATCCTAACATCTTTTCCTATTGCTCAGAATTTTTAATATAATTTTATATCATAATGAAAGACAAAATACATGTAAAAACTGAAGACTTTGAGGCTCAGGGAAGTGGCATTTGCCATATTTATATAGTTAAGAAGTAATTGATTTAAGGCTTTTAAATCTAGTTTTTTTTTTGGCTCCAAGTCCACTGCTTCTTCCATTACATAAAAGGCTTATAATTTTGTGTATCATATCCCACTTTGACTGTCAGAAACATATGGTCACAATTTCAAAACAATGTTTTAAAATGCACACAATTTAAAAATAATCTGGAATCAAGAGGATCTGAGCTCAAATTTTGCCTCTGACACTGTGTAAATCTGGGCAAGTCACTTAACCCCAATTGCCATCCCCCACTAAAAAATATACCAAATAAAATAAATGGAATTATAAAAGAAATCAATTTTTGAAATAAAGTTGGCAAAATAATTTTTAAAAATAAGTTCACAATCCCCAGGTTAAGAATTTCTGCAATACCACAAAAAAGTTAATGACTACAAAAAGTGATACTAGTGGTAGCAGCAGCAGATTTGTAGCCTTTCTTCTATGACCTCTGAAACCTGTACTCTCCAATTGAGCCAGGGCAGAAGGATAGCTTCCATATGGAAAGCAGACCTGTAGATAGGGGAGTTTGATATTGTCTCATCAGTAAGACATTGCATATTTGTCTATGTGCATAAAATAACTGTTTATAACATACCTATCCTTGCTTTTTGAATGAATAGAGAGCTCTGGAACCACTCTTTGAGACCTGTCACAGAATAAGGTAAAAGTATATGAATGGAAGAAGACAAGAGAAATCAAAAAGAGAGTAGAGATAAGTAGATTGGCAAGGTAGGGTGACATTATCCTCATAATACTTCAGTTTCCACTCTCTTCACACACATATTCAACTTCATCTTTCTTATTAATATAAATAGTAGAGTTGATCAGACATACTCTGGGTCTGATATTCTGTAATTAAGATTATATAAAAATAGAGCAGTAGTGAAGTTTATAGGGATCAATTTAAATTGAGATATCTATCTCTATGGTACTAGTTTCTGATCATTTCTATTCCACTAGAAACTTGGATTCTATGCCGGAGTCCCCTGGTTCTGAGAGTCACCTCAACTCGAAATACCCAGGTCTTCCAAGATACTTACAAAGCTCTTCCTCACCATGTCCATATGAAGGTATTCTCCTTCCTCCTTCCAGAACTCCTTTGATGTGTTGCTTTCCTTTGAAAGTATATAAACTCTTTGAAATTGAGGATTGTCTTGTTTATTTTCTTATGTTTTGTACCCCTAGCTCTCTCTCTTTTTAATTTTAAGATTTTTCAGTTTCATAAAACAATTACCAAGAGAGTATGGCAGAGTTTGGTATGCTTTATCCGGAATAAGGTTTAGAAAGGAGAATGATGGCACCACAATTTTGACTTTTTATTCCTAATCTGCATATATTCATTTACTCATTTGACCCTCAAAATAATTTTATAAAATAGGATATCTATGCATTCCCATTTCATAGATAAAGAAATTCAGGCTGAAAACACAAGCATGGGATAGACTATCTAAGAAGAAGGTAAAGGATAGATGAGTATTTCTTATATTTTATTGAATCTATAACCGTTTACCTGGAGCAGACAGTCTTTGAGCTGGAGTGGTTTGATCAAAGTCATATTACCTTGATGGAGGAATGGTAATTGTGGAATTAGATCTTAGTCTCATCTTTTCTATGTGTTCTACCCATTACTATGCATTATTATTAAAATAGGAATTAGGAAAATTGAATTTAGAAATGGAAGAGACCTTTCAAATTCATTAATTAAATGAGGAAACCTTAGTCCAGAAATTAAGTGACTTGTATAAGGTCGTACAAATATAATATTAGGAGTAGAATTTGAAACAGTATCCTCTAACAGTAAAAAGTCTAAGCAGATGATTAGAATCCATGGAGACTACATATATTACAAGTAAAACAAAAGAGTAGTCAAGGATCCAAACACAAGATGAGAATGGAAGGGAAATTAGAATCTAGGCAGCATTCTATACAAGCAGTAGGCAAAAGGTATCACTGAAATCAAATTTAGTATTTATCAAGGAGCTTTGGCTCTATACAAGCCAGTGCCAAAATATAGGCTTCCCAAAGTCCAAAGTTAAGAAAGGTGAGGAAATACTCACAGTTCATAAAAGGGAAGTTTTAAGACATAGATAAAGTAGGGCAGATTCTAACAAGCTATATGGTAGTGGTGGTGGTGGATGCAATCACTGAATCTCAGAGTTTAAAGGGGGTTTATAAGTCATCTATTCTCATTGGTATTGTGCTCATTGTGAGCACTTTCCATGTGAGTTCTGTATAAAATACATTTTTTGATAATAATAAGAATACATTTGGCATTTGAACATGACCAGCTCAATTGAGTTGTGTTCTCTACAGTAAAGTTGGAATGCTTGGCTGTGTAATTCGAGAAAACTCTTCAGTGTCTGATATCTTATCCTGCCAGATAATCTTCAAAATCTTCCTAAAACAATTAAAATGGAAACAATTCACTTTCCTAGCATTGCACTGGTAGACTGTCTAAGGCTCATGGGCATACAACAATGAGGTCAGCACAGTGGCTTTGTAGACCTTCAGTTTGGTAATCAGTCTAACACCTCTCCCTCCTACACTTTTGTTTGGAGCTTCCCAAAGACTGAGCTACTCTGTTAATGTGTGTATCACATAAAAGAGGGATAAGAACAAAACCTATTTCTGTGTGTTGCTGTGAAAGTGAAATGAAATAATATTTATAAAGAATTCTGAAATCCTTAAAAGTACTAAATAAATGTCAGCTATTGTTATCTTTAAGTAACAAGAAATATAGCAACAATAATAAATGATAATGATACATTGTTCCTTTGGTTGAAAATCCTTTATATGGCTTTTAAAAACCTTCTTACTATCTTTTCAGACTTCTTAGTTCTTATGCCTTCCAATATACTTTTTAAACTAGTGCTACTGTCCTTGCAATTCTTCACATTGGATTCTCTAGCTCCTTACTCTGGGCATTTTTACTTGCTATTCTCTCATTCCTAGAATTTTGTCCCTCTTAATTCTAGATTTTCTGGCTTTCTTTGAGTATCAGCTAAGATCTCTCCTTCTTTAAATTGTCTTTTCTGAGCCCTTTTACTGCCAGTGTCTTCCCTCTGCTGATTATTTTGAATTATTATTTATTTATCTTGTTTGCTTATAGAGCACAGCTCCTTCTCCCATGAGGGCACCCCATCCATGCTGGGCAGTCCTTTTTTTAACATGTCTCCTCCATTAGACTATATGCTTTTTAAGAACAAGGATTGGCTTTGACTTTGTTTATATCTTTTCAAAAAATATCTCTTTTTCAGTACCTGGTACACAATGAGTATCTAATAAATGGTTGTTGGCTACTTCTCTAAGGCTTCACACATTGCTTCTAATTCTGTCTTCTGAGAAAACAAATAATAACAAAGGAGTTTATCAAAGTTGGGAACCAAGGTGCTAAAAACAGGCTTTCTCTCTGATACCAGGAATATTTGTCATTAAAATATCATTTATTATTAGAGAGAAAGGGTCTGAATTAATTGTAATAATTTTTTATCCATTAATATTTTCCAGGTTGAGTAAATGGAGCTAGAGAATAACACAGTGACTGAATTCATTCTTCTGGGTCTAACTCACTCTCAAGAGATACAACTTTTGGTTTTTATACTGATATTCTCATTCTACATGGTCATCCTTCCTGGGAATCTTCTCATCATTGTCACTATAAGATCAGATCCTACTCTCACAGCACCTCTATATTTCTTCCTGGGCAACCTGGCTTTCTTGGATGCTTCTTATTCTTTCATTGTAGCTCCCAAGATGCTGGTAGATTTCTTGTACGAGAAGAAGACCATCTCTTATCAAGGATGCATTACCCAGCTCTTCTTCTTACATTTCCTTGGAGTAGGTGAGATGTTCCTTCTTGTGGTGATGGCTGTTGACCGCTATATAGCAATCTGCCAGCCCTTACGTTATGCAACCTTCATGAACCGCCAGGTATGCTACATGCTGTTGCTAGCCCTGTGGGTTGGGGGTTTTGCCCACTCCATCGTGCAGGTGGCTCTCATTGTCCGTCTGCCTTTCTGTGGCCCAAACCAGCTGGACAACTTCTTCTGTGATGTCCCACAGATCATCAAGCTGGCCTGCACTGACACTTTTGTGGTTGAGCTCCTGATGGTGTCCAACAGTGGACTGCTCACCCTGCTATGTTTCCTGGGTTTGCTGACATCCTATGCTGTCATCCTCTTTCGAGTAAGGGGTTCTTCTTCTGAGGGGAAGAGCAAGGCTTTGTCCACTTGTACCACCCATGTTATCATTGTGTTTCTAATGTTTGGCCCTGCCATTTTTATTTATACCCGTCCTTTCAGGACCTTTCCAGCAGACAAAGTGGTTGCTCTCTTTCACACTGTCATCTTTCCTTTGCTAAATCCTGTGATTTATACCCTGAGAAATCAGGAAGTGAAGGCCTCTATGAGGAAATTAGTCAACAGGCATATCATTTGTGGAGCTAAATGAAGAATAAATGTCACTTAGTACATCTTGGCTGAGATTCATTCACTATAACTATGTTCTCTAGTAAGAAAAATCTAATTATTCAGAAGAAGGACACAGGGTTGTAAAAACTTGAGCATATTAGAGAATGTCACATTCATGCCTTGACTTGCTAAAATACAGAATAAAGTTAGTGGATACAAATACTCAGGGAGGGGAAAAAGAGAAAATTGGTCAGTTTGCTTGATAAGCATGATGGGCTCAAATCTATGTTTTGGGGAGGATTCTGGCAATTCTTTTTTTTTTTTAATAATAGCTTTTTATTTTCAACTACAAAGGTAGTTTTCAACATTCAGCCTTGCACATTTTTCTCCCTCCCTTTCCTCCACTCCTTACCTAGACAACAAGTAATCCAATAGATGTTAAATATGTGCAAATCTTCTATACATTTTTCCACAATTATCATGCATAAGAAAAAATCAAATCAAAAAGGAAAAAAAATGAGAAGAAAACAAAAAGCAAGCAAACAACAATAAAAAGGTGAAATATTATATTGTGATCCACATTCAGTTCCCATAATCCTTTTTCTGAATTCAGATGGCTCTCTCCATCACAAAACCATTGGTCTGAATCACCTCACTGTTGAAAAAAGCCATGTCCATCAGAATTGATCATCATGTGATCTTGTTGTTTCTGTGTAAAATGCTCTCTTGATTTTATTCTCACTTAGCCTCAGTTTGTATAAATCTCTCCAGGCTATTCTGAAATCATCTTGCTGATCATTTCTTATGAAACAATAATATTTCATAACATTCATACACTAAATTACTTATTTAGCCATTCTTCAATTGATGGGCATCCACTCAATTTCCAGTTTCTTGCCACTACAAAAAGGGCTGCCACAAACATTTTTGCTTATGTGGGTCCTTTTCACTTTTTTATGATCTCTTTGGGATGTAGGCCCAGTAGAAACACTACTGGATGAAAAGGTATGCACAGTTTGAAAGTCCCTTCGGTATGTTCCAGATTGCTTTCCAGAATAGTTGGATTATTTCACAACTGTACCAAAGATGTATTAGTGTCCCAGTTTTTCCACATCCCCTCCAACATTGATCATTATCTTTTCCTGTCATCTTAGCCAATCTTGGAGGTATGTAGTGGTACCTCAGAATTGTCTTAATTTTTTGATATGACCAGAATTGGTTTTAATTTCTTCATCTGAAAATGATCTGTTCATATCCTTTGACCATTTATCAGTTGGAGAATGGCTTGTATGCTTATCAATTTGTGTCAATTCTCTGTATATTTTAGAAATGAGGCTTTTATCAGAACCTTTGTATGTAAAATTTACACACCCTCCCCCTCTCCCCAGTTTTCTGCTTCCCTTCTAAACTTGTCTGCACTGGTTTCGTTTGTAAAAAAATTTTTTAAGTTAATATAAACAAAGTTATCCATTTTGCAGTCCATAATGTAATGTAGTTCTTCTTTGGCCACAAATTTGTTCCTTTCTCATAGATCTCAGAGAGGTAGACTATCCTTTGTTCTTCTAACTTGCTTATAATATCACTCTTTAGGTCTAAATCATGAACCCATTGTTTAACCTTATCTTGATATAGGGTATTAGGTGTTGGTCAATGAACTCTGGCAATTCTTTTTTTTTTTTTTTTTTGCTGAGGCAATTGGGGTTGGGTGACTTGCCTAGGGTCACACAGAGAGGAAGTTTTAAGTATCTGAGGCCAGGTTTGAACTCAGATTTTCCTGAGTTCAGGGCTAGTACTCTATCTGCTGTGCCACCTAGCTGCCTTTTTTTTTTTTTTTTTGACATTTTTTTTCTTTATTGTAGCTTTTTATTTACAAGATATATGCAAGGGTAATTTTTCAGCATTGACTCTTGCAGAACCTTCAGTTCCAACTTTTCCCTGCATTTCCCCCACCCTCTCCCCTAGATGGTAGGTAGACCAATACATGTTAAATATGTTAAAGTATATGCTAAATACAATATATGTATGCATATCCATATATCCATACAGTTATTTTGCTGCACAGGAAAAATTGGACTTAGAAATAAGGTAAAAATAACCTGAGAAGGAAATAAAAAATGCAAGCGGACAAAAGCATGATTGAAAATGCTATGTAGTGGTTCACACTCATTCCCCAGAGTTCTTTCACTGGGTGTAGCTGGTTCTCTTCATTATTGAACAAATGGAGCTGATTTTGTTAATCTCATTATTGAAAAGAGCCATGTCCATCAGATTTGATCATCATATATTATATAGTACATAGTATGTTGTTGAAGTATATAATAATCTCCAGGGCCTGCTCATTTCACTCACCATCAGTTCATGTAAGTCTCTCCAGGCCTCTGACTGGCAATTCTTAAGAAGACTTTAAATTTTAGCTACAAATTCGAAGGTAGCCAGATATAATAGTAGACCTGAGAGCATGACAACTGGTGATCAAATCTCATTTCTGATGCTTATTATCTATGTGATCATGTACAAGTTATTTACTTTCTGTGAACATTACTTCCCCTATCTGTTATATAAAAATAAAACCATTAGCATCTGGTGCATGTAGTTCTGAGGATCAAATGAGACGAAATATACAAAGCAATTTTAAAACTTTAGAAGTACTCAATGTTACTTGTCCTCCTTAATTTCTTCATCACCATTATTGTCCTCTTGCTGCTATCAGTATTAGATGGTGCCAGTGAGCTGATAATGTGAAGCCTAAGTTCTTTTTGCAACTGCAAATTTGGTTAAATTAGACATTATGAAACAACAAATATATGTTAAATAAATCTGATAATCAAGAGATGAAATACATTAAATTAAACTCACTGTGGTTAGAGGTCAATGTCTTATATTAGAAAGAGTGATATCTCTGGAATCAAACCATTCAGATTCAAATTACAAGAATACTACAACAGAGAGTCACTAGGGAGATGACTGTTCATACTGCTTAAATGAATAGGGAGTTACTAACCACCATACTTTTGGAAAGATGGTGCAACATTGGGCCTTATCTTCTACAGTATCATAAACATGACCTTACATTCTTTTCTATTGCTATGCCCACTGAACTCATGGGTATTGCCATTTTCCCTGCTGTTGTAACTCAAGGATCACAAGGCTTTTACACCTGCCCTGAAGATAAAACCTCTTGTATGAGTAGCCTTTACTAATTAGAATTAAGCTCCTTTAGAACAAGGGTTGTTTGTGCTTGGTTCTTGGTATCTTTAGTGCCTGGCTTATAGTAAGTGCTTAATAAATGTTTTTCTATTCCATTCCTTTAAGATAAAGATCTCATACCTACATACTTTCACACTCCCCCCCCCCCAACTGCCTGCCCTGTACAGAGAAATTAGTAAAATTCTGTTTGAGATTCTGGGTACTCACCTTATATATTTAGTTCAACTTGATGTAGTGCACAGAGCCTTAGACATGAAATGAGAATTCTAGCAAATTATTTAACCTCTCCAAGCCTCACTTTTCTTTTTTTTTACCCATAAAATAGCATCTGTTTCACAAGGTTATTGTGAAAATCAAAAGGAAAAAGATATAAAGTGAGTTTCTTTTTAAAATAACATAGTATATAAAATTTAGCTAGTTTGGTAATTCTAAATTTAGAAAAGATATAACTATTTAACTCTTAAAGATTTTTTATCTTATTTTTAAAATTCATATTTCTGTGCTTATACTATCTTAATTATTAGTTTATGATGAGTTATACCCTATTTATAGACTCATAGATTATTAGAGTTAAGATACCTTAGAAATCAACTAAACTAATCACCTCATCTTATAGAAAAAAAGTTTTAAAAGGCCTATAAGAGAGTTGAAAAACTTACTCAGAATCTGTTTTCCTTAGTGTCAGAAGTGTTATTCTCCACTCCACCATCAGCTTTTTCACTCTTATACACTGGTTCCATAGTTATTTTTAAAAACAATAAAGGTTTATTTTTAATAATATTTTATTTTTCCAGATATAAGCAAAGATGATTTTTGACATCATCTTTGCAAAAGCTTGTGTTCCAATTTTTCTCCCTCTTTTTCTGTCTCTCCCTTCCCCAAGACAACAAGCAATCTAATGTACGTTAAATTTATGCAATTCTTCCAAACATATTTCCATATTTTTCATACTTTACAAGAAAAATTGGATCAAAAGGAGAAAAATCCACAAGCAAACAAATGACAACATTGATAACAATATAATAATTAATTACTCTGGGAGATGACTATGAACCACTACATAGAATTCCCAATCCCTCTATTTTTGTCTGCTTGAATTTTTTATTTCCTTCACAGGCTAACTGTACACTATTTCAAAGTCCGATTCTTTTTGTACATCAAAATAACTGTATGGACATGTATACATATATGGTATTTAACTTATACTTAATATATTTAACATGTATTGGTCAGCCTGCCATGGGGAGGGGGGAGGGAAGAAGGGGAAAAATTAGAACAAAAGGTTTGGCAATTGTCAATGCTGTAAAATTAAATGCTGTAAAATTACTCATGCATATATCTGGTAAATAAGACCTACTAAAAAAAAAGAATGAAGGATAATAACCATGTATTAGAGGCAAAATTTGAACCCTTGTTTCACATTACCTCCAAATATTTTATTCATCTTTGTACTCCCATAGTGGCTAACAGAGTGCCTTAGATATAACTGACATTCTCAATTTGTTAAATTAAATTTATGTTATTTCCAGTGAAAACAAATAAAGTTTGTTTCTCTAGCACTGAAAAAAAAAGAAAAGAAAAATATCTATGTAAATTGTACTGCAAGCATTTCCTTGACTGAATTATCTGGTGAGGAGAAAAAGAAAATGATCTTATTCTGTGAAAAAGTGTTCTTTCTGATTGCATTAGCTTTTTGTGTTAATCATTTCCTTTTCTCAATTTTCAATAACTTCAATACATTTTTACAGTTTTACTAAGAAATAAATGTAATTCACTGAGCTGATTACACTGTGTTTTTTGAAAATCAGGATATTTGTCTTTCTTGAATCTTGTACTAAGTTAATTCTTAAACCATGTTTCAAAAATCCTGATAGTGGCTCAGTAATTACATTTGCCAGTTCTTTCAGTAGAATTTAGTAAATAGATGGTTGGACTTGATATCAGGAAGAATTCTGAATTCTCTCTCTAATGTTTGCTAGCTATATTACATTAGGAATGTCTGTGATACACAGTTTCCTTATCTATAAAATAGGAATAATAATACCAATAGTATTTTTGAGGCAGTATGGCAGAGTGGATTAAAAATTTACATTTCAGTTACCTGTGTGCAAGTTGTTTCTGAGATACTTATTTTGTGACTTGGCACAAGTCATTTTATTTCTTAGTACCCCAAATTAACTTTCCAAGATCATATCTTGGTGAGCAGATGCTAATTTTCATTGCCATAAAATCAAAAGTTTGATGTTTCCACTCTTCTCTCTAAAATATCTATAGTTTTTCAAATGTTTCACGAGGTTATGGTATGACTCAAATGAGATAATGTATGTCAAGGGCTTTGGAAAAAATTTTTTTAATAATTTTTTTTTTTTTTTTTTCTTGCTGAGGCAATTGGGGTTAAGTGACTTGTACAGGGTTACATGGCTAGGAAGTGTTAAGTGCCTGAGGCCACATTTGAACATTTGAACTCAGGTCCTCCTGACTTCAGGGCTGGTGCTCTGTCCATGGTACTACCTAGATGTCTCTGGGCTTTGGAAACTTTAAAAATGACCTTAAGGTATACCTTTCCATATTTTACTAGGTTAATTCTCAGATGTATTGAATCATGGGGACTCCATTCAAAGCTTTTCTGGATTTCTAGCTTAACATGACCTGCCTGAGTTATGTGTGTCTAGAGATAACTGGAATGATCTTTAAAAACTTCATGAAAGAATGAGGCATCAGAGCAATAATTTTGGGAAGAATGTCCCTACTTGTGAAGAAAAGCAAAGCATTAAGTAAAAACTTTATTTATGATCACCTTGATTTTTGCAGCTCTTAAATCTATGATGCAGTGGTCTTTCAATCTGATTTGTATTCTGAATGTCAAACACACAACTACAAATGCCTTTGGCCATCTCTACCTGGATATCAATTCCATTATCATTTCAAAGGCCAATTGCTGGTCTTCACTCTGCCCATTTAGTGATAAAATTATGACATTATCTATTTTATCTTATTAACATTGAAAATATTGTTATTCCTTTATTTAGTATTAGATTACTATTAGCTGCCTAATTTTGACATCTGATGGAACTTGGACTTTAACAGGAAATGTTAATTTTATAAATAGGATATAGTGTAGCTTCAGCTATTTAATTGGAAAACAATACACCTTAAAGCCAAGTCTAATATCATTGGGAATAATTTGATGATTTTCAAATATCTTTCATTATAATTTTGTAATTATAATATTTGACCATCACAGAAATTGATTAGGAAGATATTATTGTTTGTATTTTATATATGAAGAATTTGAAACAGAGAAATGAAATGACATGTTCAAGATCACAGTTATTGTTCTGTCTTTATCACATTTTCTGTATGTATATGTGCATGTATTATTAGTCTTGTATGTGTTTTACTTCTTTCCTGATTTCTTAACAGCATTATGTCATGCTATTATAAACTATTTCTAAAAATATTTCATTTTATTTTAATCTTCAAAGAATTTAGCAACTTATTGTCATTTCCAAGTTAAGTAAGTATACTTGCCATATCATTATTCCAATCACTGATGAAATATTAAATGTAAAAATAAAGGCTGACCTAGTGGGATACCATGAGGCATTTCAATGAAGATAAATTCCTTACAAAGATCTGACCTAGGTCTTTGTCTTATAGAGTTCAAACTTCCATTCTAATAACTCCCATTGCAAGTATTCTTCAGGGTTGAGTTATCCCCAGACACACAAAATACATTTTTTTATCACGTCACAAGTAATGTGGATTCAGGAATCTAAAGGGAGTCACTGAAGGAAAACAAGTATTTGAAAGTAAATTCGTGGGTGATCAGCATGGGAGCATTGTCACGTCTTCAGAGCAAGACTGATAATTTTTATATGAAGAGACCAGAAGACCCAGAGAGGTGTGAAATATCTGTTTATTCATAAGAAAATGTAACTTTTGGGTATAAATAATGAATAACCAAAATGGTTGGATTAGAAAGGAGAGTATGAGGGGATATTTGTTGATTTAGAGTACATCAGAATGAAGGTCAGAGTTATTGCAGGTCAAGGCTTATGGATGAATGTCAGAGACTTACATATGAGGTACAATTTTAGGAGTCCCTTCCAATATCTTATCTAGATTCTTAGGATTTTTTTATAGGGATCAAGATCTTTTATCCTACAATTATAGGTGACAACAAGTGCAAATGCTTTGGAGAGAGTAGCATGTGTCAATTAATGTTAAATACACTACTTATATACTACCCCAGTATCTTTTGATAAGAATCTGGTGAAAGAACTAAAGCATTTCTAAAAGGAAAATGGAGAGGAGGAGCATCAAGGTTAGGGAGAGGCAACACACGAAATATGAGACATTGCATTTTAATAATTAGACATGATTTTATTTGAACCTCTCAATAGCCATGTGATAAAAGTAGTACATGTGTTTTACAGATTCCCATTTTATATATATAAAAAACCCTGAGATTCAGAGAGATTAAGAATGGGATATCTTGAGAAGAAAGTATAGTACAGAAGAGTATTTTTTAAACTTTTTAACTCTCTAGACAATTTCACTGAGGAATTTTATTTTATTTTATTTTTTACCCTATTTTACCATATTTATTTACCGTACATGGTAAAGACTAAAAAACTAAAATAGAGGGGAAAGACTCAATCTAAAGTGAGATGAGAAGAAAGATAAGACTTTTATTGAAATACCAATGGGAAAAATAGTGATTTTTAAAAATCAAAGAGAAATGCCAGAGAAAGATAGGGAATGAAATATAAAATGAAAAGGAAGAAAAATATGTACAGATAATATAAGGAGAAAGTAATTGGGCAGAAAGATGAAGTGATGGTGGTTATAGAAAAAAATCTTATATTTATATAGAGCTTGAATGTTTACAAAGCAATTACAAGACCTTTGTATATCGTCTTTTTTATAATGAGAAAATTTTTTTTTTTACAAATGATAAAACTGAGATTCTGGAGATGAGATTTACCCATGGTGATATAGCTATTCAGCTTCTGAGATCAGACTTGAACACAAGTCTTTTTACTACAACTACAGGGTTTGTTTAACAACATCATAACAGAACAAAATGAAACAAAGAAAAAAAAACAGTGATAACAAAATTGGTATCAGTAGTAGTGGCAGCAGATTTATAAGTTTTCTTTTCTATGAACATGATCATCACCTTTCTGCCTTGATTTAGCTACAGAGGAAGAGTAGTTTTTATATGGGAAGCAGACCTGGAGTAGTGGACTTGGAATTTGTTCAATTACTCTTGGGACCAAATTACAAGGACTAGTTCTATTTGATCTTCAGGGGCTTACACATCTCTCCCTGCATATAACACATCTATTTCCATAAAAATGTTAAGAATGATGGAGGAAAGAAGACAAGAATTGAGTCAAAGGAACATTCGAATGAAAGGAATGTAACTGAGTGGGCACAAAATAAAGACAGAGGAGAGAGGACATTCAGGTTCCAAGGGTTAAAAGTAGCTTTGCATTCTTAGGAGAAACACAATTTACACTAGGTCTCTGTCCTCTTCAGAGATGTCCTATTCAGCATCAGTCTCCTTGTTTATGAAGTGGGCAAGTGGACTAAATAATGAAATCTCTTCGTTGTCTTAGATTCTCTAACTCTCTGGTGTGATAGAAGAGATAGAGAATAAATATATGTGCATCTTTGTGCCCATGATTGTGGTTGCAATTCCTCTCTTATGACTTAAAAATAGCATTGTTGGCAGCTGGTAACAAATATCAGCTACCTGTGAACCATCTCCCTAGTAAAAGGTGTTAGAAATAAAAGAGATGAGAAAGAGGAGATGTAGTATGCCAAAAAAAATTTAGTGCCTTATCTATAGCCAGGAGACCTATTTTGATTTTTTATTTAAATACTTATTAGCTATGTGACTAAGGTAAGTCCCTTAGTTTTTTTAAAATAAATTCAGTTTAATAGAAATAAAAGAATATCAGCCTTAGAGTTCTAAGATATTGTTTGTTAATTTAACTCCCTCCAGTGCTATAGTATAGTATAAAAAAGTAAGATTTCAAAAGTGAAAATAACTTGTATTCTGAGTCCATAATGTAGAATGTTCACTAAGCACATTATGTCTTTAGAAAGGAAAAGCACAATATGATGTTTTATGTTCCCAATAAGGAATTTCAATTAATATGAAAGGCATGTTGAAATCCTGCCCAATTTTGCTTCATTCTCAGTTTTCTTTACCCAGAATTCCTGTTCAGTCTTAATTTATAATTGAAAACTGTCAGTATTATTATTATTTAGTTAGTATTATTTATTGGCAGAATCACTTTTACCATATTATGAAAGTACATATTCACACACATAAATATCACAATGATAGAAAATAAGATATAGCAAATTAGATGTCTAAATTTCAGTTCCAAATCTCCTTATTGATATCAACAGATAAGTAATGCTTTTCATGGAAATGCAAATGGGAAAAAAGTACACATTTGGGGAGTTCTGTAACGAAACTTACATTGAGCCTAAATTGGTCTCCTTCTAAAGTCAACTCATCATTTTTAACTTTGATCTTTAGAAATGAAGCTTAGGGAAATGTACCAAAGGGTTGGGAACCAAAGTGGTAAAAGAGGCTTGCTGAATAGTTTTAGTATTAGAGAAGGACTCTGAAATAACTAGTGACTTTCTATTCCTCAATATTCCCCAGGTTAAGGAGATGGAGCAGAACAGCACAGTGACTGAATTCATCCTTTTGGGTCTAACAAAATCTCCAGAAATTCAACTCTTAGTCTTTGTATTAATCTTCTCTTTCTACATGATTGTTCTTCCTGGTAACCTTCTCATTATTGTCACCATCAGATCAGATCCTACTCTCACAGCACCTCTATATTTCTTCCTGGGCAACCTGGCTTTCTTGGATGCTTCTTATTGTTTCATTGTAGCTCCCAAGATGCTGGTAGATTTCTTGTACGAGAAGAAGACCATCTCTTATCAAGGATGCATTACCCAGCTCTTCTTCTTACACTTTCTTGGAGCAGGTGAGATGTTCCTTCTTGTGGTGATGGCTGTTGACCGCTATATAGCAATCTGCCAGCCCTTACGTTATGCAACCTTCATGAACCGCCAGGTATGCTACATGCTGTTGCTAGCCCTGTGGGTTGGGGGTTTTGCCCACTCCATCGTGCAGGTGGCTCTCATTGTCCGTCTGCCTTTCTGTGGCCCAAACCAGCTGGACAATTTCTTCTGTGATGTCCCACAGATCATCAAGCTGGCCTGCACTGACACTTTTGTGGTTGAGCTCCTGATGGTGTCCAACAGTGGACTGCTCACTCTGCTATGTTTCCTGGGTTTGCTGACATCCTATGCTGTCATCCTCTTTCGAGTTAGGGGCTCTTCTTCTGAGGGGAAGAGCAAGGCTTTGTCCACTTGTACCACCCATGTTATCATTGTGTTTCTAATGTTTGGCCCTGCCATTTTTATTTATACCCGTCCTTTCAGGACCTTTCCAGCAGACAAAGTGATTGCTCTCTTTCACACTGTCATTTTTCCTTTGCTAAATCCTGTGATTTATACCCTGAGAAATCAGGAAGTGAAGGCTTCTATGAGAAAGTTCGTCAAGAGGCAGGTCACTTGTGGAGCTGAATAAAGAATGGGCATCACTCAGGATATTTTCAGCCGGGGTTTGTTCATTAACACATGACTTCTATTGTTGCTGCACAGAAAACTTAATCATACAATGCAAGGAAACAGGACCATAAAAATCAAGGTACTCTACAAGGATACTATGCTCATTGCATCCACAGAACTAAAGACATGGTTTATTTTGATAAAACAAAAAGTTAGTGGCTATAATGACCTGGGAAAAGGAAAGAGACTAGGAATTGGTCAGTTTGCTAAATGTGACATTTTATTTGTGTTTTTGAGAGGAATAATTTCTTTATAAGATTTTATAATCTAAGAAACAATAGTTTGAATATGATCAATTTATTAGTTAGGCTAACAGTAATCAATAAATTGGATCATTGACCTTCCTGAATAACCAAAAACTCCAGGATAGTGGTCACCAATCTTAATATTGTTTGGGGGAATATACAGTTGGGTAGGTCTTGAAGAAAATCCAATTGGTTACAATATAGACAACATTATGGGAATAAAAAAAAAAACATGATTGGATTTTTTTAAAATGGGCTAGTATACTCACAATAAGCTAGTGACTACCTTTTCTGACAATAAAGGAATGTTACTTATTTTATGGGATCCATCAGCATCTTGCAGACCTTGTTAGTAGATTTTTATTAGTAATCTCCCTGGTACCTAGAAAGATTTGTTAGGAAGGAAGGTAAGACCCTCCTTAATTACAGAAGGACAGACAAAGACAACAAAATACTTTTTTGGGGGTGATAAAAACAAGTTAACTTGTAACTAACTCAGAAGTAAAGCTAACTAAATTATAACATTAATACAACACAAAATTATTCGAATTCATAGAATGGACACCAGAAATAAGGATGAAAAACCCTCAAAAACCCAAAACAAAACAAAACAAACTAACAGAGGTGACCCCCAAACTAGGCTCAAGATCACCTAAGTAGAATATGTGCTTTAGATGTCTTGGACTTGCAGTTGCTATGGTGAAAGTTTGCAAGGAAGGAAATCCACCCCCCTCTCCACCTTTTTTTGGGAGATGCCTACAGGGTTCTCAGTCACTTAGCATATAAATAAAAAGTGATAAAGAGCAACAAATATTCTCTTTTTAAGATCTGTTGAATTAGAAGCTCTTTGGTCTCAGTGACTAATAAGAGGATTGTTTTGTCTAGGCAAGACAACAATCCCTAACAGAGTTGCTTTATTTGTCCTTGAAAGTTGGCTAGACAATTGGTCCCTATAGGCCATCTCTAAGCATGTTCCTCGTGAGTTGCAACCTAAGTAATAAAAATAAAATGTCAATTTGAAAAATAAAGAATAAAAGGCCAAACTCCAGATACCATAACTATATAATAGAAATAGGAATAGAAAGAGATAAATAGAAAGAGATTTTCAGTCTACAGTTAATATCTATTTAAGATTTTCAAAGCACTTTCCATATTATCTCTTTGATTGTCCCAACAATCTTTGAAATAGGTAACATTATTATTTTCATTTAATAGATTAGGAAACTGAGGTACAGAGAGGTTAATTGACTTGCCCAGGATCAAACAACTTATGAGTCTAAAGCAGAATTCAAACTCAGGTCTTCCTGATTGTATGTTCAGTGCTCTATGTGCTACATTCTGCATTCTTAGTCACTAACTCCCCAGACATGAGTCACTATATTGGATTGCCTAAGGGATATTTTATGTGATTAAAATCTGAAATTTTGATATAATCAAACAAGATTACTTTTTTTTTTTTTGGTATGCTCTGTCAACCTACTGGTCTAAAAGGACTTGCCAATTTTTCTCTTGTTATTAATTGATCAGTTGTTTTAGGAATCATATATATAGTCTAGATCTCTTCACTTTCTGAAGGCAGTCACAGGTCCAATTGACAAATATGTGGATTAGATCAGGTATGTCTTTGGCATCTTCCTCTATCTGTTGCTGGGTGTCCTGTGTGTTCCACTAGATTCCCAGAACATCCCACTTAGGCTTTCTCTCCAACCCCTAGTCCATCAAGAGGGACCTTTTCTGTATCTCAGGGTCCTTCTTTGTGCTTTTTCAAGTCATTATCAATTATCAAACTAAACTGTACTCAGGAAATAAAAAAGTGAACCCAAATTACCATTACTGTCATTCAATAATGTATAATTTTTCCCCTCCTTTACCTCTCTCCTATGCTTTATATCCATTTACTTGCCAAATCCTTTCAATTCTATTGACCACAATTTCCTGTAGAGGATCATAGTGAATAGAGGGATGGACTTGGAATTAGGAAAATTATTTCAAATCCTGGCTCTGATATTTATTTAGTTGTGTGACTGAGCAAGTTAATCTCTCCTAGCCTCAGTTTCCTCATCTATAAAATAAAGATGATAATAGCACTTATTTCCCCAAGCTATTCTGAAAATCAAATGAGATTGTATATATAAAGTGCTTTGCACAATTTAAAGTATTACATAAATTATTGCTATTGTTGTTCTCATTCTTATTTCATGTCTTGACTCTTTTACTCATACCGTCTAATACTCTAGTTCAATTTCTCATCCTCAGTCCCCTATACCAATAGTTTTCTTACTGGCCATGTTGCTATTAATATCTCTTATTTCCAGATCATCCTTCACAGAGCTATCTGGCAGAATATTATTCCCTATATACAAGACTAACTATGTCATTCTTCCTAAAAAGGACAGTGGCTCCCCATTGGCTATTAGATAAAACATAATTTCTCTTCTCACTAAAAAAAAGACAAAAAAAGAGAATCTATAAATAAATAAAAATAAATAAAATGTTACCATTGTTTTTAATAGCATTTTATTTTTCCAAATATATGTAAAGATAATTTTCAAAATTCAAAATTCAAAATTCAAATATCATTCAAAATTCAAAATTTCAAAATTCAAAATTTGCAAAATCTTATGTTCCAAATTTTTCTCCCTCCCTTATTCTACCCCCTTCCATATATAGCAAGCAATCCAATATAGGTTAAATGTACAATTTTTAAACATATTTCCATATTCATTATGCTGCAAAGGAAAAATCAGATCACAAGGAGGGAAAAAGATCATGAAAGAAAAAGAAAACAAACAAACAAACAACAACAATAAAAAGGTGAAGAGACCTAGTCTTGAGCCACATTCAGTCTTCATAGTTCTCTCTTTGGATGCAGATGGCTCTTTCTTTCATAAGTCTATTGGAATTGTCTTGAATTATCTCATTGTTGAAAAGAGCCAACTCCATCATAGTTAATTATCACATATGTTTGTTATTGCTGTGTACAGTGTTCCCTGGTTCTGCTCTTTTCACTTAATATCAGTTCATGTCTTTTCTGAAATTAGGCTGCCAATAATTTCTTACAGAACAATAATATTCCATTATATTGATATATCATAATTGCTTCAGTCATTTTCCAACTGATGAGCATCCAGTTTCCAGTTCCTTGATACTACAAAAAGGGCTGCTACAAATATTTTTGCACATATGGGTCCTTTTCCCTCTTTTATCATCTTTCCATGTTGGGCTGTAAGCATGTTAACTTTTATAAAACATAGTTTTCTTTTTTTTTTTTTTTTGTTCATTCCTTTGTGACTTTTTATGCTTCTCTTGAATCTTGTATATTGAAGGTCAAATTTTCTGTTTAATTCAATCAAAAATGATTAAAAGTTCCCTATTTTATTGAATGTCCCTCTTTTCCCTTGAAAGATAATACTTAATTTTGCCAGGTAGTTGATTCTTAGTTCTAGTCCAAGTTCTTTTTCTTTCTGAACTATTGTTTTCCAGGCCTTCAATTCTTTAAAGTGGACGTTTCCAGGTCCTGGGTAGTCCTGATTGTGTCTCCTAAATATCTGAATTGCTTCTTTCTGCCTGTTTGTAGGACTTTTACCTTGAGCTATTAATTATGGAATTTAATTATAATATTCCCTGGATTTTTCATTTTGTGGTCTCTTTCAGGAGATGAATGGTAGATTCTTTCAATGATTATTCTACTTTCTGATTCTAGGACATCAAGGAAGTTTTCCTTGATGATTTCTTGAAAGATATTGTCCAGGCTCTTTTTTTCATCCTGGTTTTTAGGTAGTCCCATAATGTTTAGATTCACACTCCTGGATCTATTTTTCTAGATCAGTTGTTTTTTTCCAATAAGGAATTTTACATTTTCTTCTATTTTTTCATTTTTTAAAGTTTTGTTTGACTGATTCTTGATATATCTCATTTTTTCATTCACTTCCATTTATTCAATTACAGTTTAGTGAATTATTTTCTTCAGTTGGCTTTTTTACCTCCTTTTACATTTGGACACTGTAATTTTAAAGGAGTTGTTTTGGCATATATATATATATATATATATATATATATATATATACAGAGAGAGAGAGAGAGAGAGAGAGAGAGAGAGAGTTGCCCATTAAGTCCATTCCTAATTTGAGTAGGTTTTCAGAACTATGAGCCCTCCTTCCCTCTCTAATGCTTTTATGTATATTCTTCCTCTGCACCTCATTTGTATAACACGATTACTCTCTTTACCTTAATTCTGCCAATAGTTTTTTTTTTGAGGTACTCTATTGTTGACTGAATCTTAAACATATAGTATACATATATACATATATAAAAACATAAATAATTCTGTCCATGTTAAATTCCTTAAAAGTGATCTTTCATATTGGCTCTTTTATATAAATTTTCTGTTATGTTCAGGTTTGGTTCATAGAAAGTCCTGAAAATCTGCAAGTTTATTGAGTGTCCATTTTTTCTCATTCAAAATTATAATTTTGCTAAATATCATGGTTTTAGCCACAAACCTAGCTATTTTGATTGTTGGTAGATATGATTCCAGAATGAACAGTTTTTTATTGTAGTTCCTGATAAGTCTTGTACAATTCTAATTGTAACTCCAGTGTATTTGAATTGTTTCTTTCTTGTTACTTGTAAATTTTTTTCTTTGATTTGGGGGTTTCAAAATTTGGCAATAATATCCCTGTGTGTTTTCCATAAAGGATCTCTTAGAGGTGGCAGATTTTTTTCTATTTCTACTTTCCCCTCATGTTTTATCACTCCAGGACAATTTTCTTGGATTATTTCCTGAAATATTGTGTCAAGGTTCTCTTTTTGGTCACAACTTTTTGGCAATCCAATTATTTAATATTTCCTCTTTTTTTAATCTGTTCTCTAGAATTATCATTTTTCTTATAAGATATTTCATACTCTGTTCTATTTTCTCATTCTTCATAATCTGTTTTGTTATTTCTTGGTCTTTCATAGCTTTATTGGTTTCCCTTCATCCAATTCTAATTTTCAAAGAATTACCTTCATCTTTGAGATTCTGTATCTACTTTTCTACTTGGTTAACTTTTTTCCCCATGATCTTCTTGTTTTTCTTGAATGATTTTTATTTTTATTTTTTCCTAAATGCCTCTCATTTAATTTTTAAATTTTTTTTGAGTACTTTAAATTCTCTCAGGGCAGAGAGTCATTTCACATTACTCTTTAGGGTACAAGCTTTTTTACTAAAGTGTTCTCTGAAGATGAACCCTGGTATTCCTGATTGCCATAATATGTTTCAATGGTGGGGTTCTTTATTCTTTGCCAGTTCATTTGTTTCTAAAATAAGAGATATTACTGTAAACACCTTTAATTGTTGTGGGTGTTGGTGCTTCAACCTTCTCTTCAGCTCTCCAATCTGACCAGATACCCCAAACCAAGAAGTCCACCCTCCTGCAAATACTCATTGGCAGCAGTGTCTTGTGCCCCACTGCTTCCACACTCACTAGGTTAATTCTCGCCCAGGGCTGCCATCTCAGCAATACACCTGGGCCTGGTGTTCCCAGTCATCTGAGGTTCACTCAGATTTGAGACTCAAACCCTGATTCCACAAACAGTGTGGGATGTGAAAGTCTCTGTGATTGCTGCTGATGCTCCAGTCATATCTAGCTAGCCTGAGAAATCCCAATTTGATGTTTCTGTGGCATTATCCTGGAGGTGGTGGTGCTTTGGACAAGTTAATCCTCAGCCTGGGTCTTTCTTTAGATCTTCTCAAATTGTATCAGAAGGGCCCCTGTTCTTCCCCAAGTCTTCTTGACTTTTCACCAGTCTATGTTTGCCTTGAGGCACAGATTTGTTTTACTCTGCCATCTTCTCAGAATCCTCCCCACCAATTTATTTTTGTTTTCTTCAGGAAATTTGTGTACTTTTCCCCAAACTTTCGTAATTCTTTTAAGATCCTTTTTGAACTCTCCCAGGAGAGTATTTTTGAGGTGGAAACCAGTTCATATCCCCTTTTGAGGCTTCACTTGAAGGCATTTTGTCTCTACTGTTCTCTTCTGCATTTGCATTTTAATCTTCCCTGACTCCATCCTAGCTTTATATAGTCAAATATATCTTTGATTTTTTGTCCGTTTTTTAAAACTTGAACAGTGTTTCTAGGACACAGGGGAAATTGTCCCAAGGTTTACTGCAGTGGGACAGTGTAGCCTCTTACTGACTGCACTGGGCTGGGCTGATGATGCTGCAGGTTTTTTATTTATTTATTTATTTTTACTGAGCTTGGGAGGCATGGCCAAGGCCCACCTGTTATGCAGGGGTTTGAGACTCACAATTTGCCTTCTGTAGTTGTGCTGGAGGTGTCACAGCTGGTCTGCTAATCCATTGGCCTTCTGAACCAGGATAAAATGAACAATGCTGCTAAATTTTAATTTGTTCAATTTCTTTTTTCTAAAACAGGTCTATTTAAGTAATTTATTTCCTCTAATATTAACCTGGGTAATTTATATTTTTGTAAATATTCATCCATTTTAGTTATATTTTTGGAATTGCTGTCATACAGTTGGGCAAGATAGTTCCTAATTATTGCTTTAATTTATTTTTCATTGGTGATAAGTTCATCCTTTTCTTTTTTGATGTTGGTGATTTTTTTTTTATTTTTTTTCTGATCAAATTAATCAAAGGTTTTTTCATAAAACCAACTCTTGATTTTATTTATTAATTCAATACTTTTCTTAGTTTCTATTTTATTAATGTCTCCTTTGAGTTTCAAAATTTCTAATTTGGTATTTAATGGGGGGTTTTTAATTTGTTCTTTTTCTAGCATTTTTAGTTGCATGCTTAATTCATTGATCCTCTCTTTCTCTATTTTAGAGATATAAAATTTCTCCTAAGAACTGCTTTGACTGTACTCTATAGGTTTTGGTATAATGTCTCATTATCATAATTCTCTTGAGTAAAATTATAGATTGTTTCTGTGAGTTGATGTTTGACCCACTCATTCCTTAGAATTAGATTATTTAATTTCCAATTGGTTTTTAGTCTATCTTTCCCTGGTCTTTTGTTGAATATAATCTTTTGCATTTTTGTCTAAAATGAAAGCATCTACAATTTCTGCCTTTTTGCATTTAATTGTGAGGGTTTTATGCCCTAATATATGGTCAATTTTTGTGTGAGTGCCATAAACTACTGAGAAAAATGGTATATTCCTTTCTGTCCCTATTCAATTTTCCCTAGAGGTCTAACATATTTAAGTTTTCTAGGATCTTATTAACCTCCCTAGTTTCTTTCTAGTTTATTTTGTGGTTAGATTTGTCTGATTCTGAGAAGGGAAGGTTGAGGTCTCCCAATAGAATAATATTGCTGTTTATTCCTTCCTATAACTGTATTAACACCTTCTCTAGGAATTTGTCTCTTCTACCACTTCTACCACTACCCTTCTGCCAAGTGGTAGAAGGGGGCAGAATTTAGTATCTTTCCTACAAGTCACAGGTCAGGAATCATATCCTACATGAGACCTGTTGGATATCTGCAATAGAAAAAGAGTATAATCACCTCAAATCTTCCTAATAGACTACCTAGTAACTATCTTTCTTTCTCTCTATATCATGATACATTATTTTTATTCTTTATTCTTAGGTGTGTAAATGTTTTATCCTATCAGACTGTAAATGTGTGTATTTTGTTATCTATATATTCCTGGCATGTTACCTTTGTACATAGAAAACAATTAGTAAATATTAGTTGAATATTATTACATTACTGAATGACTTATTTTAATATATCAACAAGTCAAATAAGCAAGTATTTATTATCTAATATGTTATCTTTCTAAAGAGATTACCACATTTTCAATGTAGTCTCCTTTGTAATATTACTCTTTATTATTATTATTATTATTACATTATTATTAGTACAATAAATTGCTCTTTTCGTGGTAGCCAAATACAAAAAGCTAAAGTGCTACCCATCTACTGAGAAATGTTTGAACAAGTTAGGGTATATAAATTTAATGGAATATTTACTGCAGGACAAGAAATGACACGAACAGTTCCACAGGAATCTGGTCAGATCTCTTTGAACTAATTCATAATGAAGCAAACAGAAGAACTTATGCAATAAAATATTTAAAAATCTTAAAATAATAATTTATAATATCAGTGTTGCAAAAACAAACAATTTTAGACGGTTAACAACTCTGATTAATTGTGATTCCAAAGGATTGAAAAAGAATGTTGCCTACCTCATGACAAAGAGTTTTGATAAAGAAAATATATATAATAAAAAAAGCATTTTTCCCATGGTGCCATTGTGGAATTTGTTTTGCTTGATGATACTTATGTGACAAAAGGATTCTGAACTTTCCTTCTTTTTGCCTCCCCCCACTCCTTTTCTCATCAGTGGATGGGAGGGAGGAAAAAATACTTTATGATTAAATTTAAAAAAAAAACAAAAAACTTTGAACAACTTTAGAACTTTTTTCAATATAAAGACAAACTACAATTCTGGAGGATAGAATAGGATACGTACTATTTATGAAAAGATGATAGACTTAAATGAAGATTAAGACATATTTGGATATAGAAAAACTGAAAACTCATTTGGTTTGACATATGTATTTATTATGGTAATTTTATTTGTTCTTTTTGTTGCTCAGTGGGATGAAGATTAAAAAAATTATTATGGGAAATGTTAAAAAAAAAACTTGGGGGAGCAGGTAGGTGGTGTAATGCATAGAGCACCAGCCCTGAAGTCAGGAGGACCTGAGTCCAAATCTGGCCTCAGACATAAATCACTTTCCTGGCTGTGTGACCCTGGTCAAGTCACTTAACCCCAATTGCCTCAGAGGGGGGAAAAAAAAAAAAACAATTTGCGGAAAGAAATGGCATAGCATAACAGAAAATATATTTTATAGTTGAGTTTTAAATACTATGGCCAGATCCATGGAGAAATAGAGGCAAGAAGCTTTTTGGTATCCTTCACATTTGATAATTTACACTCTAAAGATATTTTTTGCAACACTGGGAAAAGCCTGTTAAAGCTTTAATAACTCCCACTGCAGACTTGTTGCAGTGTTTAATCCCTGTTGTCCAAAAGGTTAGTTTTCAACCAGTTATCATTTTAAGACAGAAATAAGTATATATGTATATCTGCATATGCATATATACATACATATATATGTATATATATATTCACATCACAGCATCTTGTTGCTAACCAGAAAATATTAATGTCCTCAAAAAGTTGTTGGTTTCTGGAGTATGTGGTGTTTCTAATTTTCCCTGTATAGCTGGTAAGTAGAATAGCTGACAGAAGGCATACAAAGAAGGTTGTTATTTATTTTTTATAATTTGACAATTAAAATTTAGTCTCACCATTGCAAAAATATTTTTTGTCTAATAAATGTGAGCTTGCATGTAGTAGAGAATAATGATATCCACTGGTGAAAAGAGTTTAATCTTGGTTTAGGTTGAGCAGATAGTGACCCATATAAAATTATTTAAAGCTCACCCAAAAGCTTCTTGTTCTTCAAATGTTTCCTCCTGGACCTATCACAGTGTAGGAACTATCTTGTTATTTATTTATTTATTTGTTTGTTTATTTATTTGTTTGTTTGTTTGTTTGTTTGTTTGTTTGTTTGTTTATTTATTTATTTTAATCTTCCCTGCCTAGCATAGTGCTTTACATATTAAAAAAAATAAAAAGATTTGTGACTTCTCTAATGTGAATGAAGAAACTTCTGGCAATGCAAATTAGCACTTAGCAGTTTACAGAATTAGAGTAGCCTGGGAATATTAAAAGATAAAATGATTTATCAGTAGGCAATCTATATAACAAGTGAGACTTAAATCTAAGTATTTAAGTATTTAAGGCTGGTTATATCATGTTGTTGCTCATGTGCACTTTGCATCTTATAGAAAATTAATTTCAGCTGAATAATTAATAAAGCAAAAAAAAAAGTGATTCAGGATATCTGCCTTCATGTAATTATTCATGATTATTTAAATTTGAGTATTTAAAAAAAATAAAGGATGTCAGAACTAGAGGTCATATTAGTGATGAGCTAGTTCACTAACCCCATTTTAATAGATAAAAATCCAGCCTTAAATACACCAAATGTTTCCCTTCTCTCTGTTCCCCTGAAAACTACAGCCATTCATTGAGACAACTAGGATTGGATAGCTAAAAAACTGAGCTCAGAGTCAGGAAATTCTGTCCTGGTCCTTGGACAAGTTATTTAATTTCTAAGCAACTTTCTATGACTATTAATTGTAGAGAATATACTGACCTGTACAAGTAAAGGGAGTTTCTTCATTTGGAAATTCTTTATTTCAAAGAAATCATAGGTCTAGTCTCTACCCACTATGAGAAAAAGGAAGGGATATGAATGGAGCTAGAGGCCAATTCTCTCTCCCTGGCCACTTATGGGCTATTTATAATTTCTTTGGCTTTTCAATATCTTACTCTGGATTTACCTTAGATATTTTAAAGGAAAATAAATAATTTATATTTATTAAAATGTTAATTTTCATTAAAAAAAAATTGAATAAATTTGGAGATTCCTTCCAGCTCTAAATCTATGATCCTTTGAAATACCTTTTTATCTTAAAATTTTTTGTGTGATTTTCTTTTTTTATTCATTATTTATTTTAAGCTTAAATACAAAAATTTGAATGATCTTTTAATCTTTATTGTTTGCTGCCCTAACACAAATTCAATTATACAGATGAGGAAACTGAGGTCCTTAATGGTTGTAACTTCCCTAAATTATTCTTAAATGGTATGGACTAATCAGAATTGAAATTATGTCTAGGCAAAGGTAGGCAGCAACTCTAGTTACTCAAACAAGGAGTACAAGGAAAGAAAGCATCTAAATATTTTTAAAATACCCATAATTTCACTTCCATAAGAAAGATTTCTATGACATTTATCTTGTGATAACTCTAAAATACAATTAAAAAATTAATTAAACTGATAGGGACCTTGAGAGACTATCTATTCCTACTCATTTATTTTATAGTTGAGGAAGTTGAGGCCCAAAAAAGCTAAATAACTTGAGCAAGATCACACAGGAAATAAGCATCAGAGACAGAAGTTTGACTTGTGTCCTCTGATTGCATAGATGGTGCTCTTTCTGCTGTGTAGCCTCTTCAGAAAATTCAATGATTCTGACTTATATACTTTAGCTTAGGAAAGATTTAGGTTTCACAGTATCCACACTGAATTCTAAAATTAACAGACTAAATCGACTAAATCCTATTTGGGAACCTCAGCACATAATTGATTCAGTTCCTATAAAATGGCACTTGATCTGAGACCTATTTGTAAAAGTGTGAGATAAAATGTAAATAAATCAGAGGAATGCAAAGATATTTCATCTCCCCTCAAAGAGATAAGATCTAAATTTCTATTTTCTGATATTGGATAAAATGTGGTTAACTGGGCTGACTAATTAATTCAGTGAATAAAGACAAAGGTATTTTATATGGCTAAAAGCACTAAAAGAACAGAGAGCCTGAGAAATGCTGATAACTGGAAAAAAAATGTTGTCCAATGAAACCAGATTCTTAAAATGCAAACTGTTTTGTGATAATTGGTTTTGTGAATCCTGATATAATAATTTCTAGATTTAAAGTCAAAGTCTCTAACTATAAATTTTACTAGTTACCTGAATGAAATTGGGTAATGACCTCCCTGGGCCTCAGTCTCCTTTTTATAAAATTAAGAAGATGGACCAATGAAGTCTAAGATTCCTTCTGGCTATTAATGTGTAGTATTAGGGTCTTTGGGACAAGTTAGGATGAGAGGGAGGAAATAGACAAAAGAAAACAAAGAAAATGTTTTATGTTTTACTGTAGAAGCATTTCAGTGACTGAAAAAAAGTTAATTTTAACAAATATTTCATAGAATGTTAGAACTCAGAGGCATCCTAGAAATCATCTGATCTAATGGCTTCACAGAAACTTAAGTGATTTGCTTAGGATCTCATGGTAAATAAATGGTAGAGGTAAAGCTAGAGGTCAAATGCTCTGTATTCTAACCCAATTCTTTCCCCTATGTTACACTTTTTTTCTTCTGACATGCCTGCTCTGCATCTTCATGCAGAGTTCTTCATGCATTGTTCTGGGCATCTTCATGCATTGTTCTGGGCATCAGTGCTCAAATTAAATAAATAAATATTTTTAAAAATCAAACAGTCTTTACCAAGTAACTTAATATCTAAAAAATGAAAGATGTAGGCAAATGACTGCAACCCAAATTAGAAAATGATTAAGTGTATAGAAGAGTTTCATGAACCACTCCAGCTACTGTCAGACTTATTTAAGGAAAAAGTGAAGGTTTCTCCTCTAAGGAAATCAGTAGAAAGTGTTCTGAAGGAGTTAACACCTAAGTTGGGCCTTAAAGAAGAAACAGGATGTCAATAAGTAGAAATGGAAACTGGTAGGCTATTTCACTGCATGCATAAAGATTTTTTTAGTTGTAATTTAGTTTTTCTCTCAGTTAAAAAAATGAAAGTGTTTAGAAATACAGCTTCCTACCCCCCACCCCTACCTAAGGATAGCTTTAGTTGCATTCTATAAATCCAGTTTATTAATTTAGTTTTCATTGATTTAATTGTGTATTGTTTTCATAATTAGTTATATCACTTATTCTTTGTTTAACATAACACCATTTAATCTTCATTTAAATATTTTTATTTGATTCATATTTTCCTAATAAACTACAATGATATTATGTTATGTATCTCTAAAGAGTATTTTTAATATTTCTGAAATTTTACACAAATTTGAATTCATCATGCCCTAACAATGGATCATTTTATAAATTAAAAAAAAGAAATTATATAAACCTGAAAATAGGCAAATTCAATAAAATTCATATCATTAATTGCTATCATATTTAATTTTACCAATATTTCCTTATAGCCTTGATTTATTTCTTGTTTACCTTTTCATTAGATTTGTATAAATGTAAAAAGACATAAATTACTTTATCCTTTTACATCAACTCTGTATGAACTTTTTAAATGCATTTTTGTCTGTAAGAAATTATATTTTGCTTTCCGATTTATTGTCAACCTTTCCATTTTATGAGATTTTATGTCTTTCTTATTTATGATTATTTTTCCCTCTTTGAATCCCATTTTATTTCTTCCCATTGAGTCATCTTTTCTTTCAAAACAAACAAAAGAAAGAAAACTGCCAAAGGTAACAACAATTGATTTTTGGTTAGAGAATTCAAACTTAATCTCTTCCCTTTCCTTTTATCTTCCCATTCAAGAGCAAAATCAATGGAGTAACTGCATCTTTTTTTTTTTCTTTTGTTCTTACCTTTTCTATATGTAGCATGTTTTGCATAAAGTGACTTTCTTAACTGTTACAAACTGAAATTCAGACATTGCTTTGCCATTTCCCTACTCAAATCTAGCTCTTAACTCTATTCCATACTAAACTTAATAACAAAATCTTTCCATTGAAAAGAACAGGTAAGAATGAGATTCATAAGATATCCATTGATCAAACACATGTGTTTCAATCTTTTTTTTATTTATGAAGTCTCAGCAGAAATAAATTCCTCCTTCTTAATTCTCCCATTGGGCATTTTTATTTGTATATATTTTTTGAATATACACACTCAGAATTGACTATTTGTCCTATTATTAACCCTATCCAAATAGGATGATACTTAATAGCAGTCTTTTTTTTTTTTTTTTTCTTTTGGAATGTGAGCAATGGATCATCAGTTAGCACTTTGAAGTAATTTAAACTTATTTCTTTTCCATTATGTTTAAGATTGCTCATTTGTGCTTTTCTTTATCAGGGAATAATAATTTCTGTTGATAGAATTTTTTTTTCTCTTTTTGGTTTGTACTCACTTTAGGAAGACATTATTTTCTAGCTAGAAGCCATTTTCCTTAGCTTTTCAACATATCATATTCCATTTCTCCCTTTCTTTTCTTGTTGAGGATGAAGAGACAGACAATTATAAATGGAATTCCTTGGTACATGACCTATCTATGTTGTAATACTTTCCTTTTGACTAGGAGCTTTGGATATCGGCAACCACATTGCTGGATGGGATTCCTTTCTGTTATTGACCAGACAATTCTATCAATACATATTTCATCC
This sequence comes from Sminthopsis crassicaudata, assembly GCF_048593235.1. Classification (NCBI taxonomy): domain Eukaryota; kingdom Metazoa; phylum Chordata; class Mammalia; order Dasyuromorphia; family Dasyuridae; genus Sminthopsis; species Sminthopsis crassicaudata. The sequence continues at coordinate 260,531,246 of NC_133618.1, forward strand.
TCTGATTCCAATATCTCTGGATAAATTTTGCATCCATCTTTTTTAATCTTCTTATGTTCTTTTTGGAGGTCAAATGGTTTTCAGAGTAGTTGTCTGAGACATCCTCTTTTGTCCCTCCTTCCCTTCCCTCTCCCTTCCCCAAGATAGCAAGCAATCTGATATAAGTTATGTATGTACAATCATTTAAAATTTAAAATATATTTCCATATTAATAATGCAAAAGAAAAATCAGAATAAAAGGGAAAAGCTACAAGAAAGAAAAAGCAAACAAATTTTTATAAAAGGTAAAAAGAGTGTCTCTTGATTTGCATTCAGTGTCCATAATTCTTTCTCTAGTTGCAGATGCCATTTTCTAATCCAAGTCTATTGGAATTATAGTGGGACAATATATTGCTTAGAAGAGTTAAGTCTATCATAGTTGATCATCACATAATCTTGCTGTTCCTGTGTACAATATTCTCTTAGATCTGTCACTTCACTCGGTATCAACTTTTGTAAGTCTTTCTAGGTTTTTCTGAAATCAACTTGCTCATCATTTCATATGCATAGTTCCAAATTACTTTCCAAAATGGCTGGATCAGTTCACAACTCCACCAACAATAAATTTAGTTCCAGTTTTCCCACATAATCTCTAATATTCATCACTAACTTTTCCTCTCATTTTAGCCAATCTAACATGTGTGAAGTGGTACTTCAGAACTGTTTTAATTTGCACTTCACTAATCAATAGTGATTTAGAGCATTTTTTTTCATTTTATTTAGAGCATTGCATTTATAGATGGCTTTAATTTCTTCATCTGAAAATTGCCTGTTCATACTCGTTGATCATCTATCAATTGAGGAACACAGGAGTATAACATATATGTATTTTCCAGATTTGTTATCTTTTGATTTTGATCCAATAATTTTGTGTTATTTTGTTTTTGAGTTCTATTTCTCTATGCTTTTTAAAAAAGAAGTTCACTGGTTGCTAAGATCATCTAACTTTTGTTTTAAGCTATCAATTCTCCTTAAAAGTGTTTTTTTGGGGGGCAGCTAGGTGGCGCAGTGGATAGAGCACCAGCCTTGAATTCAGGAGGACCCGAGTTCAAATTTGATCTCAGACACTTAACACTTCCTAGCTGTGTGATCCTGGGCAAGTCACTTAACCCCAGCCTCTGGGGGGGGAAAAAAAAAAGTGGTTTTTTTTTTTTTTTTTTTTTTTAGAGAACTCTAATTATTTCATCTCTTTATTCCTTCTTTCTCTCCCTCCAGTCAATCTCACAATTCTTGTAACCATTTCAATGTCTTTTTGAGGGTACATTTCAATCAATATATTTTAAATATTTATTTCTAGAATTTTATCTAGAATTCATTTAATATTTGATTTTACTGGGAGTATATCTTTGCTTAAACATTTTTTCAGTCTTTTTCATAATTTTCCCTATTATGAATTCCTTGTACATATTTCATTTTCATTTCCCTTTCCCCAATTTTAGGTTTTAAAAATATTTGATGACTTTTTAGCTATTGAATAAAAGAAGGGTATTAGAGGGACTTACTCAGACCTCTTATTTGAAACCTAACCTTTATGATCCAGATGACATTGAAACAGGATTATATTTTTGAGCTCTTTCTTCGTCTTCTTATATACATAAATTTTTTCAGTCCATATTACAGATGACATGAAATTAAAATCATATCCTATCTGAGTGGATGCGAAATCTGATTAATTTACTACTAAAATGAAGCTAAGAAGCATATGCTTCCAATCCTGTATAGAGCTACAAGGCTAGGATTTAGAATAGGAAATAGGAATGATACAAGTACTTTGTGTTGTTTTTCTTGGAGAAATGATCTTGCTAAAACGTTGCCCTTGTTATTATTAATCTTTGGCTTTATTTGCTTCATTTTTTTATGTTTTGAGAAGGGAATGTCATACTCGGCTTAACTATAACCTCCCACTTAGCAACCTCTCTTTTTTTAAAAATAATATTTTCTTTTTCCCCATTATATTTTAAATAAATAAAAAAAAGTTTTGACTTTCAAATTCTGTTCCTCCCTGTCTCTTTCCCTCCCCTCTCCCCTTTCTGAGATGGTTAACAATACAATATAGACTATCTGCATACAGTCATGGAAAACACTTCTATATTAGTAATTTTGTACAAGAAGATTCAAACCAAAAAATAAAAAAGGAAAGAAAGAAGAAAGAAAGAAAAAAAAGGAAAGAAAGGAAGGGAGAAAGAAATAGAATGCTTCAGTTTGTATTCAGATAATATCAGTTCTTTGAGACATATAGCATGCTTCAACATGATTGTTCTAGATGATATATATATATATATATATACTTACATATATATATATATACATATATACTTACATATACATATATATACTTACATATGCATATATATATATATTTTTTTTTTTTTAGACTGGCAAAAGGAAGATTATTGGCACTGAGAAATCAGCCTTTACTAGGAGGATAATTTCCTCAGTGTCAAGGTTTTGACAGAGAAATAAAGGTCTAGCAGGGAAATCCTGGCAGAGAGATAAAGAAGGATTAATGCTGAGAAAAGGATGTCTTCTCAGAGGGCAGAGAGTCCCTCACAAGCAGCTATGACAAGGAGAGGTCCCTTGGCCTGGCATGGTCCTACTTTTAGGTCCCCTGGAAAATCCTATTAGGGAAATGGAGGTTGACACTGAGAGGAGAATGTCCTCTCAGCAGGCAGGGTCCTAGAAGCAGAGCAAGCTGCTTTGGACCTTTTGCCAGGTCCTGACAGAGAAGTAGGTGAGAGAGATAAAAAGGAGTTAATGCTGAAAAGAAAATGTCTTCTCAGTGGGCAGGGGGTCCTGATAGGCAGTTTTGCCAAGGAGAGAGAGAGAGAGAGAAAGAGAGAGAGGTTCCTTGCCATGGCATGTTCCTGCTTTGGACCTCTGCCTCTAGATAATTATGTTGCTGCAAATAGCTAAGTTATTCACAATTTTTATTATACCGTATTGTTATTCCTGTGTATAATGTTCTTCTGATTCTGCTCATTTCACTTTGTATCAGTCCATGTGATCTTTTTCAGTTTTTTTCCCTAAAATCATCCTGCTAGGAATTCATTATAATATAATAGATAATAATCATATACCACAACTTGTTCAGCCATTCTTCATTTGATGAGCACTCCTTCAGTTTATAATTCTTAGTTACTATAAAAAGAATTGCTATAATTTTTTTGTACAAATATGTCCTTTTCCCTTTCTTTGGGATCACCTGGCAGTGGTGTTGTTACAATGGACATGTAAAATTTTGTAGACTTTTGGGCATGAATCCAAATTGCTCTCCAAAGTGGTTGGATCAGTTCACAACTCCACTAACAGTGCATGAGAATTTGTTTCTCACATCTCCCTTTAATATTTAACATTTTCTTTTAAAAAAAAATAGCCAATCTGATAGGTGTGGAGTTGTACTTTAAAGTTATTTTAATTTGCATTTCTCTAATCAACAATGATATAGAGAATTTTTCATATGACTATAGGTAGTTTTGATTTCTTTGTCTGAAAACTGTCTTTCATATCCTTTAACAATTTATCAGTTGAGACATGACTAGTACTTGTAAATTTGACTCATTTCTCTATATATTTGAGAAATGAGGCCTTTATCAAAGATATGTGCTAAAAGTCTGCTTTCCCTTCCCCCAATTTTTATCTTCTATCTAATTTTAGTTGCATTGGTTTTGTTTATGCAAAATCTTTTTAATGTTATATAATAAAATTATCTATTTTACATTTTAGAATATTCTATACATCCTGTTAGTCCTAAATTCTTCCTTTATTTATAATATGACAGGCAAACTATAACTCTTTTAATATTCTCTTAATTTGCTCATGGTATCACTCTTCATGTGTAAATAATATATCCTCAGTATTCTTTCTGTAAGTGTTCTCACAGTAATTTTTGAAGATCATTTACTAAGTTGTAGAAAGGCTGGATTTGTGCATGAGTTTAGGAAATATTCATATTGATAAAATCATAGATCTTGGAAGCATTGAAATATTAAGACTCAAGATTTTATAGCTTCTCAGGGGCCCCTTTTTATTTTCTATAAATTAAAGGGATTCGATCAAATGATCCCTAAGGTCCCTTTCTACTTTAGATTCATGAGCCTATAATCTCCAATCCAGATCTAATTCTGTACTATTTCTCTGAATTTTTCTCCCTAGACTTGATAACTATAAACAAGCAATTTAAGACTTCTCTTCTTTATAACAGGGCTAATACTATCTTGAGTAACTATCATATAGTGCTAATTTTTGTATTATCATTTCCAGGATAAAGATCATTCCCTTTCATATTGATAATCAAGCAATTTTGCCTTTTCTCTTTTGCCAGTTATTATCATCACAACCACCCAAGTAAAGTTATTATCATTTTTCTGATCTCCTTTTCTTCTAATGTAGCTAAAAATCAAAACAAATACTCTTTTTTATTTATATTAGCTTTTTAAAATCTATCTCAACTTATTTGAATCTTTATTATTCTTGACAATATTTTCACTGGACCACACCAAAATCTTACATTTATCTTCTTACCTAGATTTACTTCAATGTTTAGATTTTTAAAAATCTAAAATTGTTGGTGATTATAGCGTTTCCACATAGGTTTTTATGTTACAGATCACACCAAAAAGTAGCTGGATGCTAAAACTATGGTTATAGCTGTAGCTTGAACTCTTCTCTCACCAACTTCACTCTTTGATTAGCTTAATTTAACTCTTTCCTAACACACTGTCAGAAAACAATTTTAGTTCCATGTATGTCCCTTTATCCTTGATTGTGGCCAGTATTCCCATGGTTTTATCACCTCAAACAAAAAGGGAATTGAATGAAACAGGTAAGGAAATTTGTTTTTAAGTAAGTAAAATAAAATGCTTTGTCTAAGCTTGGTGAGAGAATTAGGGAATATACCAACATTCTGATTTTCATTGTTTTCCTTTATTCTATGCAGATCACATAGACTAGACTCCTTGGGGAAGACTGAAAAGACTTCTGACATTTAACTTTCCCACAGAAACAAATTTTATTTCAGTGTTTTTTCTGAGTCTAACAAACACAAACTAAAAGGACCATTTATATATATATGTATATATATATATATATATATATAACAGAAAAGAGGATTGTTAATGAAAATTATCCCTATTATATATAGCTTGCTCTTCTGTTTAAATTTATATTTCAACATGTAACTTTCAAAGGTGGCCTATATTTCCTTCTCAAACTCCTTATATTCTATATTTCAAAAACGTTTCACTATTTTTCTTTTATTTTTTGGAGTGGGGCAGACCTGTCACTATCTCCCTCTCTCTAAATATCCCTTCATTGGGAAAAAAAGAAAACAAAACCCTTGTAACCAACATGCATAACACATTTTTACTTTGCTTGTGTATCTCATTTTTCACCTTGAATCTATCCCCCTTCTCTCAGGAGTTGGGTGGCACTTCATCACTAACACTATAGAATCATGGCTATTCATTTCGTTGATGAGAATTCTTAAATATTTTTAAATTACATTTATTTACAGCATAGTTATTATTATATAAATTATCTTGATTCTGCTCATTTTGGTTTGTACTATTTTAGGTAGAACTTTTTAGATTTCTCTAAAACTGTATTTTTTGTCCTTCATTATGGCACAATAATTTTCCATTACATTCATATTCTGAAATTTATTCTATACCAATAGATGTTCCCCTTTCCTTATTTCCATTTTTGGATATAAAAAGCTGCTGTAAATATGTTTTGCAAATATGTGGCTTCTTCCTCTTTCCCATATAGATTTAGTAATGTTTAGTAGTGTCAAAGGGTATGCATTATTTAGTGATTTTTTGGCATAGTTTAAAATTATTTTAGAGAATGGCTATCTTGAATCTCAATTCTACCAATAATGTATCAGTATGCCTGTATTCTTGCATCCTCTCCCACAACTTTTTTTTTTCTTTTTTCTTTTTTTTTGGGGGGGGGCATTTCTCATGTCTATCATTCTTATGGATAGGAAATGGCTCCTCAGATTACTTTAAATTCTCTAACTATTAGTGATTTGACACATTTTTCCTCAATAATAAATTGCAGCCTAATATCTCCATACTCATAAATTGACTTTTAAAATAAATCTCTAGTTGTTTTTTTTTTTTTTTCATTTACCTCCTCCTAAACGTATATTGAAAGGGTCAAAACATAATACTAATTATTTCAGTTTCAGTTGCTTGAGCCTTGGTTAATCAAGTTTCTATAATATTTGTCATCTTTACAACACTATGAGCAGCAATATCAGTATCATTCTGTCAAATATAGTTGCAGTTATCTTAGATGTTTTCACTTTTATTTTGCTTCTTCTTTACAGGTTGCTTCCTAGATAAATCTGTGAAATAAATGGAAGGAACAAATTACTCCAGGGTGTCTGAATTTGTGTTGCTGGGACTAACTGATTCTCCTGAACTCCAGGCTTTCTTCTTTGTGGTGTTCTCTATTTTTTATGTGATTACTATATTAGGCAATTGTCTCATTTTAGTTACGATTATATCTACTCCACAGCTTCATTCTCCAATGTATTTCTTGCTTGGCAATCTGTCTTTCATTGACATGTGTCTATCTTCCTTTGCTACACCTAAAATGATCATGGACTTTTTCACTCATCACAAGACCATTTCTTTTGAAGGTTGCATCTCTCAAATCTTCTTCTTGCACCTCTTCACTGGCACTGAGATTGTCCTGCTTATCTCCATGTCCTTTGATAGATACATTGCCATATGCAAACCTCTCCGATACTCAAAAATTATGAGTCAACATGTATGTCTGGGCCTTGTAATCATTTCTTGGACAGTGGGCTTCCTTCACACAATGAGTCAATTGGCCTTCACCCTCTACTTGCCGTTTTGTGGTCCTAATGTTGTGGACAGCTTCTTCTGTGACCTTCCTTTGGTCATTCAACTTGCCTGCATAGATATCTATGTCCTAGGACTCTTTATGATTTCAACCAGTGGTATGATTGCTTTGGTCAGCTTCCTGCTCTTGCTTACTTCCTACGTCATTATCCTGGTCACTATCAAAAAGCACTCCTCCAGTGGATCATCAAAGGCACTTTCTACATGCACTGCACATTTCATAGTTGTGTTCATGTTCTTTGGACCATGCATCTTCATATATGTGTGGCCCTTTACCAACTTCCTTATGGACAAAGTTCTCTCTGTTTTTTATACCATTTTTACACCTTTCTTGAATCCACTTATCTATACTCTGAGGAACCAAGAGGTGAAAGCAGCTGTGAGGAAAATGAGCAATCAATATATTAGTTTCCGAAAAACTGCACAGTTTCCAAGATACCCTGTAAAATGAGGGAAACGAAATCTATGATTCAATATTATGTTTTCTAACTTTAGAATAACAAATGCTTTCTTTGACCCAGTAGCCTTTTATTAGATGTTTACTACACAACAAGGGTATACTATAGCTGGAAGACAATTTAAGATTAGCTAGTTTAATAATTATATTTTAAAGATTAGAAACCCTAAGCCCTTAAAAGTTAAAAGACTAGCACACTACTAATTGTAATAGTCAGAGTCAGGTTTAATACCCCTGTCTCTTACATGATCTTCTTCTGTGGAACCACAATGCCTCAACTATTATCAATTACTATGGAAAAACATCAAATTGGATGTTCTTGTCAGAAAACATTTTAATAGCATCCATCTACATGGAAGAAAAAAAAAACTTCACTCTTTGCAATTAATGAGTAAATTCTTTATGCTAGAAAGTTTCAATCAGTGACTCTACCAGTCTAGTATTTTAGCATCTTGCCATATTCAGGACAATAATTTTTGAGAGTGCAAGTTTATGTTCACATATTATCTAGTTGAATGACTAGGGCAAGTGTCTAAATTTTTCAAAAGCTCAAATGTGTCATCAATAAAGTGGAAATAATAATGTACTACCTACTTCACAGGGCTGTTATGAGCAAAGTGCTTTGTATACAAATTATTTACATAAATTTGAACTATTGTTTGAGAATGAGACTAGACAGGCAAAACAGATATTAGTTTAGAATGTGATCTAGAGATGTGCATAACAATGGATGTTACAGAATATAAATTTGTAGAAATGCATGTTTTTTTAATGTCAAGACATTTATCTCTCTATTGGCCATAGGAATCTATTCTGTATAGTTCCATGAATTTCAATGCAGATTCAAAGCCTTTGCTGGAAAGTTACAAAACAGGAAGAGTTCATAATTACACCTTTATTTAACAATTTCTAACCACACTGAAGTATATTTCATAAGAAAGCAAATGATACATTCCAAAAGCCCTTCATATATTTCAGGAATTTCCCTATTACCAAGAACAGACTTCTAAATGCTATAATTGATTTTTTTTTTCTTAAATTCAATTTTGCTTTCAGTTCCAAATTTAAAAGGCAATAATTACAAAACTCGTAACAAATATGAAGTCAAACAAAACAATGTCTTCCTTCGCCATGTTAAAAAAGCAAAAAAAAAAAAAAAAAAGTGTGTGTGTGTATGTGTGTGTGTGTGTGTGTGTGAGTGTGTGTGTGTGGTGTGTGTGTGTATTTTTCAATCTGTTCTTTGAGTTCATCAGTTCTCTACCTGGAGATGGATAACAGGATAACACTTCCTTTGCAAGAATCCTTTGAAATTATGGTGGGTCATGGTGTTGGTCAGTTATTACCTTTCACAGTTGATTATCTTTACAATATTGCTATTACTGTGTATGTTGTTTCACTGGTTCTGTTCACTTCACTTTGTATTTTCTAGTTTTTTTATGAAACTATCCTTTCATCATTTCTAATGGCACAAGGATGTTCTATCACATCATATACCATAATTTGTTTAGCCACTTCCCAATTGATGGACATCCCCTCAGTTTCCACTTCTTTGCCAACACAAAATGAGGTGCCATATTGATTTTTAAACATAGATTTCTTTTTTATCTTTCTGGAATTCCAATAGTATACATGTAACATTTAGGAAATTTGATTTGGAATATATTTTTGAACTGTATACATTATTGTTAGTGTGTTTTCAGTCTGGTAGAAACTAATAATTCAGCAGCTTCCAAAGGGCCTGCTAAAATAATAAATATGGTGCCTCAGAAATATGGTAAAGTTAAAGAGTACATGGATTTAAGAATTACTTCTTTCTTTCTCTCTTTCTGGGTCTTGTTTTCCTCATCTATAAAATGAAGGAATTGAATCAGAGGTTCCCTAAGATCCCATCTAGTTCTTGAAATATGAAAATGGGAATTTGTATTTCCAAGGCTCTTTACTTACAACTCTGTGGGGTAAGTAATAAATTGTTTCTGTCAAAAATCTAATTCCATAAAACATTTCAGTATGAAAATATGCCCAATTAACTTTTATTATTTAATATTATGATATAATCCCCAAATTTTCCAACCCAATTTTAGGAATATGCTGTATCCATAGGACTTCAATTTGAGTACTGCATTTTGGGTATATCAATATATTTCAGGCTTGAAACTTATCTGTGCTCTAATTATCTTAGGAAGCACTATCTAATTAGAATCCAAAGGTTCACACAGGGCTGTGTAGTGGCAATATCAGCATTCAAACCCAGCACTACCAATTATAGTTTAGTGCACTTTCCACATTACCTTTGTAAAAATCCATCTAAGATATACATTATTTTAAAAAGATTACCAATTTGGAAAGATCATGAAGCTTCACTTCAAATTTTGAGCATTTAAATGACCAAAATTAGTTTTCAAACATTTCCCCAAAAGAATGGCTATGTCAATACATATAGTAGCAATATCATTAAGAACCCTTCTAATTATAATTTTCTATTGATTTAACTAATAGGTGTGTTTATATGTTGCCTTGATCAAATGGATGGATTCTTGGATTCATATAAGTAGAACTAGTGAATCTTATACTGTGGGTGGGTAGTTAGGTTAACTAGCCATAAATATGGCACAATTCTGTGATCTTTTGCGTATTTGGTGTGTGAGTGCAATGACAACATTAGAAATTCTTTCTCTTTTAAGAGAATAATTGGAAGTAAGGGAGAAATGGATATAACTCTGTTATAATTCTATAGTGCTTTAAACTTTTAAAATCATGTTTCCCAACATTATCAAATGTGAGGCTCACACTTGGGTCAGGTATTTTTTTTTTTTATTATTGTGAAATAAGTAGTGCTTTAACAAACTGTTATTTTGTCTTTGGTCATATAATTATTACATGTATTATATTTTTATATCTGAATTATTTGTGAAGTATATTTTCTGAGTAAATTTTTTTTTAAAGATTAAATACTTTCTACATGAATCTGGACCTCTTGCCTTCCAGTTTTGTAAATTATTTTACTAGATTAAAAATAATTACTCATGTCTCATAGCCAATCACAAGTAGAATGTAAAATGAATAGAAAGATTATGTATTTTATATTGTTTTTAACATATATTTTAACATATTTAACATGTATTGGATTATCTTCCATCTAGGGGAGGGGGTGGAGGGAAGGAGGAGAAAAGTTGAAACAGAAGGTTTTGCAAGGATCAATGTTTATAAATTACCCATGCATATGTTTTGTAAATAAAAAGCTATAATAAAAAGATAATATATTTGCCTCATCCTTAATATATTTATCTCATTTACTTTAATACTTCAAAGAATTATGATTTTGGTGCTCCCTCCATTCATAAGATCACAACAGTATCATATCTTAGAAGTTTTTAGGAGATACTTTGACCACTTTTTGGTCCTCATTCCTTTCTCAAAAACAAACAAAAAAAATTGTTTGGTAGCAATCCTTTCAATAAAGAACTTCATCACACTTATATTATTTCCAGAATTATAATCAACAATAAAATGTAAGTTCCTTAAGGGTAGAATGTTTTCCACCCCTTTGTCCCTCTATCTTTAGGGGCTGGTATATTTCATGCTAAATTATTTGTTAAAGTGAATTTTAAGTACTGGGCTCATATTCTGCTTTCCAACTTGGTAGGAATTTCAAGTTTGTGCTATCTTATGCTTTGTGGTAATCATCATGTGGTAACTTGGTGATGTGGTTACAGAATATGCTGGATCATTCATTTGTTCTCATGAAACCTAGAGTAAATGATTTCTGTGAGGCTCAGGGCTGGGGCAGATTTGGGTTGGGGTGGGCTGGGAACACCAATCAGAATCCCATCATTGAAATAAAAAGAAATGTGTCCAATGTTTCAAATATTAAGTTTATTGTGGTGACCACGTTAGCACCCTGGCTACCTTAGAATCAACCAGAGTCAGGATAAGCAAAAGTCTTTATTCTAGGTCTTTAGCAGTAGAAGTAAAGAGAGTGGATGCAGGATCTCTGCAACCTCACCTTTTCTTCTCTAACAGAAATGATCCTGGCTAGTCTCACTGCACTTCCTAGTCCCTCCCACAATTCTCTGTATACACCAAATGATCCAAGCATATTCTTATAGAGTATTGTCCAATCAGTAATTAGCCTCAAGTGCTCGATTGTTCCACTCAGTGCATTGACTCAAGAGTTTCAGCCCTTTACAATTTATGTCCATCATAACTGATCATTATCTGAAATAATTGAATAGTTGATACATATATGGATTGTTTGGGAAGTACTAATTAATATTTAAGTGTTTCTCTCTTTTTTTAAAGTTGACAAGAGAGCAGGATTGCATGAATTGACTAATGGATTAACAATGTCTCCAATATATTTGACTCTTGCATTTATTTCAGTTCTTCCAGAGATTTGAGATTACATGTGAAGAGTTCTATTTCCTACAATGCAATAGCTACCTGGTCCAATTGCCTCCATTCTTTCTGACTTCCAATCATGTCTATATTTTCTGCACAAATATGCATCATGTCATATTTCTAGCTGCAGTAACACTTCCGTTTTTTTTTTTTTTTTTAGTGAATTGAATATAAAACTTCTATCTTCAAGGTATTGTAAACATGTCCATCAGTCAACTTTAGACATATTTAAAGATATTTGTTACCTCTATCACACAACACATATTACTACAATTGTTGGAATGCCTCTCACATCAAATAGTGTTGTTACCTCTTTTAAAATATTACAGGATCATGTTTATACTTTTTATTAAGGAAAAGGATTTTGTGTCTGAATATTAGTTGTCAGTCTTGTTTGTATAGATCACCCTTGAATTTCCTTGAAAGATGAGGAGGCTGGACTAAATCTTTTCTAAGGTTGATTATAGCTTGAAATTGGGGGAAGATTTGCATTTCCAATGGGCTAGGGACAACAATCAGAAGCCCATCATTTTTATTTTATTTCCTATTTTAATGGTTTCTATCTTGAGATATAAAAATTCTTCTGTCTTCACATTGTCTAAGTTGCTGATCTAAGCAAACTAAAATGATTTTTAGTCCACCTAGGACAGTAAGGTAGAGTGAGTTTGCAGCCTTTGGTTTGATCAACTTCTGGACTTTTGAAGTGTAGACTGGTAATTATAGATTTATGGTCTGTTCAGAGAAGTGTATCAAAGTTGGCCACCAAATGGACTATTTTTTTTGTAAGCACTGTAATCCCACTTTATTCAGAATTGAGAACATTAGTTTTTAATTTTTCCATTTCTTCTTTTCCCCAGTTTGATTAAGGTGTTCCTTCTCCTTGCTAAGGACATTCCTGCTATATGTGCTCTTGATCATTAATTTCATTCCCTCACTTTTTCCAAGACTGCCTCATACCCCTCTCAATTTACCTATTCTTTATTGTCTTCAAACATGTCCAAGTGATGTCCCTCTCCAAACAAAAAAAGCAAAAACAAAACTATATCCTATCTCAAGCTCCAGCTTTCCCTTCTAAACCAATTTCCTAAGGAAAGATGGTTTTTCTACCTCTACTCTCATTTCCTAAACCTTTTAAAATCTAGTTTACCTCAACTCAAAAATCCTCATCTAATTGAATCTGATGATTTCTGATCAGTCCATTTTTTTGACCTCCTCTCTCCAATTGATGCTACTTTCCTCTCTTTTAGACATTCTCCTCTGGGTTTTCATATTTTCTCTCAATTATTTTCCCTTTGGTTGTCTCTTCTCAGCCTTATTTCCTAGTTCTTCCATATTACATCCCTTAGCTGCAGGTATTCCCCAAAAAATTCTGTCCCGGATTCTCTTTATACTTTTTTCTTTTTGATGCCATCATCAGCCTCCAAAGATTATACAATTCTAGAATAAGATTAATAATTTAGCTTATTTATATATTAGAATTTTATTTCCTTGAATTATAATTTTCATATTCTCAATTGTATAAAAGTTTCCTGCAATCGTTATTGTGATTAGCAGACAAAGAATAAGATTATCAAGATGGATAATTCCATTTGGCATGAAATCTGTAACAGGTGAGTAGACATGTCTTTAGAACTTGATTGTGTATACTATATTATTTCCTCTCACTGATTCAATGTAAAGGTTTTTTTTTTTTTTCATTCTCCTATTACAAGCCTATAAAAGACAATTCTATGTTTCTCTTGTACTTTCCCGACCTTCTAGCATATCGTAGGACATGTAATATTAAGAGAACACAATCACTGGGCTGAACCACCACCAGTGCTGAGGAAAAAGTCTATTATGCTAATCTGACTTGCTCAATTAGATGATTGGAGATTACAAAGTTAACTAGTGAAGGAAAAGATCCTATTGTCATTAGGAAAATGAATGTATTTTCAAAAAAAGCAGAGATCAATACATTTCAAAAAAATAGAGACCAATACAAAAGTAGAGAAGCTTAAATCATGTTTTATTTCATAAATACCAGAACTGCATTATTTTCCTTTTAATCTTCATTCTTGTCCAACAAGAGACTGGCTTTTGCTAAATAGTTAGATTTTGTTGTTCTTTGGATATTACAAAATGTCTTTTTGGCAGTGATTTCTTTTGGACCACCTTTTTATCTTCCTAGACATAGCAATAATCATAAATCATAACTGAAATGGTTCAATTTTTATTAGATAAAACATGAAAGTACACCTTACATGATATGCTATGTCTAATCCCTCATCCTAGAATCCCCTCTTCCAGAAAATTAGATGTCTTATTCCTGTGCATACTTTTATAGTACCAAAAAAGGAAGCACTTTCCTCATTCTACTTTATTCTAAAAGTTTTTCTCATTTAATGCCTTGGGTAAATGCTAATTTAGACATTTGAGATTCCTAGAATGCCATGCTTCCCACTCCAGGGAATTCAAGACTACCCTTCCCCAGCCTCCATTCCTTGGGCCTCCCTCTTTGCCTAATACATAACCAATGGTTCTGTGGTGAGGTGACTATATCCATGTCTGATAAATTAAGAATTAAAAAATATTTTCCCCTTAGACAACAGCATTATATAGCTTTATAGTGTTTCTATTTTAACTATGTCTCACTGAGGTAAGGGCTGGGACTTGCTACATAGTTGCTGCTGCACTCACTTTTTTTCCTGGAATACTGGACAACCCTCATTGTCCTCCTTTTCCCTTCTCATTTTCCCTTGTCTCACTGTATGCACTGTGCTTCTGGTATTTTAGCCATATAGGTATTATTAATGAAGAGAGTTTACATTAAACAGCTGTAAGCTTGAATTTCAAAATCTAAGTCTGTCTCAACCCTGTATCTGGGAAGTACAGTCATCTCCTTGGTCCCAGAATGAACTTTGGTGCTGTATTTCAGCAGTGAAGCAGAGGGTAGAGAAACAATCTCCATCACTCAACATAATCTCTCAAGATCATTACCACAAAATAGAAGTAACACTAAATACATATCCCTAAAGTTCAGCTGGTTGCTGTTTTTCCTGGATGTGACTCTGATCACGATCATTTGGAAACACAAGTTCTTTTTTAATATAATCTTAAAGTCCCTTTCACCTCAGTTCAAAAGTGTCAGCAGACGTGGAAGTTGCAATATACAATGACACATGCCAGGTGAAATCTGTGACGACTTATTAGTCTGCTATCTACCATTACGACATTTCAGTCTTAAGAGTTCTTCTCAGGATGAGTCTGAAGTCCATTTTATCTTAGTTGAAAAAGTCAGCAAATGGCAGATGCAATATACAAAGACATGGAGACTCATGTCAGGTGAGATCTCTGATAGCTATAAAGGTCTTCTGCCCACCTTTACTGCAGTTCAATCTTAGTGTTCTTTACTAAAAGGAGTCTGAAATCCCTTTCAACTCAGTTAAATAATATTAACAGAAATAGGTCACGGAGACTCATGAAAAGCAAACTCTCTGTAGGCAACAAAGGTCTTCAGTCCACCTTTACTGCAATTTGATAAGAAGTGTGTCCACACAGATGGGCTGGGCCCCTCTGATAATGCTGACAATCTATGGCATATTCACAGGGACTTCAGGCTCACTCTGTATTAGGACTTTAATTTTGTCTAAATATCACCTTGTACTTTCTAATGCCATTCCTGACATGTGCAAAGGTCTTCTCTTAATCCAGAAATGTTGACTCTTTCCCTTCTTGCTTCCCTTTTAGTCAACTAGAGTATACATTGAATCTTCATGTACCCAATTGACCACTTCACAGGCTTACCATATTTGATCTTGACTAATAAATCCTGTATTCTGATGTAATTTATAAAGCTGGGATGATTCCTCATAGTCACTTTATGACATTACAACTCCACACTGTCAAACTGACGGAGTTGGACTAGATGATTTCTAACATGTTATAATTCTGTGATTTTACTGTCTTAAGATGTTTCCTAGTAAACACCAGAACTGTTCCACATTAATGGTCACCATCAACCTCATCCCCAGAGCATCAAGAATATTCACAAATTGAACCAAAGTGGAAGCCAAAGGGGAGTCCGATGTAAAATTCAATGGGGACCACATTGCACTCAAATTCATTAAGTACAGTTTCCATTCTCTGAACCTGTAGCTCAGAAGTCACTCCTCCATTCTGGGATGTTCTTTACTGATCTCAGCACCAGGTCTCTCCATCAAACTCCACAGGTTTCCTGACATTGGAAGAGCTGCTCCAGGATAGAGACCAGAATGGCCTTCAATGGACCTCTCTGTTCTCTTGTTGCTTTTTATTTACTGAACCAAGAAATATGACCAGTGACATAATGTTCCAATAATGTTCTTTTCCCATGGGAAACCTCTTATGAGTCATTTAGTGAAGTTAAACAAAAAAGCACTCTCCCTAATATTTTGGTAGGTTGGGAAGAAACCAGGCTATAGACAAATTAAAGTTATACTATCTTGAGAAAACTAGACCCATAGTACTTCAGGATCCTTATGCTAACTGCTATTGGAGGCATCATTGTAAGGACAATGATAGATGAAAAGAAATCTGATGAAACATTTTTCAGGATGGTGAAAATGTGTCTCTGAACTGTGGATGATGCATAGTCTTTTCCAATTTGGAAGCCTTTTACCCACTCATGTATTAGTGGAGGTCAGCAGTTCTTTTCATTCTGCAGCCTTCCAGTATTAAGCATAATGTTATTGTGTGCCAGAATCCATTTCTAGTGATTTACAGATTTTCTAGATAGCATTCCTCCCTACTTTTCTTTCTTTTCTTCTTCAGAGATAAGATTCCTCCATGAAAAATGTAGGCCCAAAGATATGTGAAGACTGTAGAAACCTCTTTAATGTGTGTTCATATATTCAACTAACGTAACATTCTGATAAAATATCTGGCAGAAAAAAAATTCTTTTCTCGAACTCCCTTATTCCAAAAGGAATTTCTTTCTTCATTCTCAGACTTGTGTGGAAACCTCAGACTTGAGAGAAGGGATTCACCGGAATTCACTGATTCTCTGGATCACTTCAGACATTGATGGATACTGAATATCTGGGGAGATAACAATAGCAAAGATAGTGAAGTAATTTATGCTTCAGTTTCTCTTCTAATTTCCTCCCTTCTAGTCCAAGTCAATACACAGTCTCTCAACTAACAGTTGTTACAACTCCAATGGCTTTTCTGGCTGCTTACAGACTTTCATTTAGCCCAGGGGATCTAAATCTATTTGCAAAATAATTTGTTTTACATTTTCCCAAAACCAGTACTTCCTCAATAAGGGTGGAGGAATGCAAAGAGTGTCTGAATGGGATAGGGATAGGAGTGACTAAGTCACACTCCTTTGCCTTTTGGAACTCTGCATTTTGCAAAGAGGAAATCATTTTAAAGTCCAATAGTAGTATTCACTGATTAACTAATGACCTGTGTTGCCTGTGTCTAGTTAAATTCTTAATATTTTTGCTGTCATTGATCTTTTGGGCAGTCTAGTGGAACCTATTCACTCCTCAAAATAATGTTTTTAAAAGCATACTATGAAATATGTAAGATTACAAAGGAAACCAATTATGTTGAAATACAATTATCAAATTTTTAAAAATTTATTTTAATTATTTTATTATTTAATTATTATTTTATTATTAATATTAATTAATAACAAATTAATATTAAAATTATTTTAATAAAATTAAATTTAAAATTCACAGATCTCAAGTTAAGGACAACTCATTTTGTAAATAAGGAAAAAGAAACACAAAATTTGGATCTGACTTAATCTTTTTTGTGTCATGAACTCTTTGGCAGGCTGGCAAAGCTTATGGAACTTTTAAAAGACTTTTTAAACTTAAAGAGATACAAAGTTTCAAAAGAAACCAATTAGTTTAAAACCTTAGTAACTGAAAAAAATAACTTCACAGACCCCCTCCCAAAGTTAAGAAGCTCTGAACTAAGAGTACACTGTTAGGCAGTGTCTTAGAATCAGAATATAAATTCCAGACTGAAATCCAGTGTTTTGTATCATAGTTCTGCTACTGAAATTAACATAGGTCCATTCCTTCCTGATTACTAAATTTAAAAAAAAATATGGGGAAGGAAGAGGCTGCTTCCTAAAAAATATGATTCATTATGAACTTGTAATTCATCAAAAAAAATTTAGGTGACATTTGAACAGATTCTGATCCTAACTTCACTTTGCTCTTTGAGGGCAGCAAGTATAGAATTTTTTGTTTCTTTTTTAGCACACTATCCCTCTTAACTCCCAATGTATTTTTTTTTTCCTGAGAAAATTGGGATTAAGTAATTT
The DNA here is from genome assembly GCF_048593235.1 of Sminthopsis crassicaudata. Lineage (NCBI taxonomy): Eukaryota > Metazoa > Chordata > Mammalia > Dasyuromorphia > Dasyuridae > Sminthopsis > Sminthopsis crassicaudata. Next base: position 260,549,316 of record NC_133618.1, read on the forward strand.
GCCCAGGATCACACAGCTAGGAGATGTTAAATGTCTGAGACCAATTTTGAACTCAGATCCTCCTGGCTTCAGGGCTAATGCTAATAGATGTTTAATAGACGAAACTGAATTGAAACAAACTAGTACAGTATCTCAAAAAACTGTGGATCCAAAATAGCATGATTTTCAAATATCTATTCTCCTTCCAAAAAAAATTCACCTACTCGACATACCCTTCACTCTAGGTAACCAGATGTGGTTAATCCTTTCCTTATCCTCTCGCGACCACATCTCCTCTCACATTTAAGTCAGTCCAAGCTTCTCTTGGAAGAGAAACAGTGGCTCCATTTTTTCTGGGTTAAAGGTATAGAATGATAGTCTCTAATAATAGACTTCATCTTCCTGACTTTCCTTTAGTTAAACAGCTAACAGGAAGCGGGTATACCAGTCCTCCTAGGCAGGGCCTCAAAATGGTGGTCAGCAGCCAGAGCTGCTCTCCTGGGGGAGGGGAGAGAAGCCACGTGACTGTGATCCCCTCCCCCACCAAACGGAAAAACTAAGAGGGAACCTCGAGGGGAAGAACCAGTTGCTTAGACTTCTACATTGTGGGGTAGTCAACTTCTTTGATGCAAAGTGGCCTGGCTGGATGCTGTAAAGTCCCCAATTACAATCCCGTCCCAGGCAGATCCCTTAAAATCTCTTTTCATCTTGGTTTCCTCCTCTGTAAAACAAAACCCTAACTAGACAGTGGATGACTTCAGCTCTTCAGGTCCATGGCTCATTTGAGCTCATATTTAATATTAGCCCCATTTTACACTTAGGAAATCTGGCTCAGGAAATGTTAAGGGACTGCCCATAGTAACCCAAAGTGGGGAGAGAAAGGCTAGAGAAATAGTAGAATCACCAAAATTCGGGGAAAGAGGGAGGAATGTATTCAACAAATTTATAAATCCCTTCAATTTTTTTTTTTTTTTTTTTTTTTTTTTTTTTTTTTTAGAGCTAGGCCTACCCTCTCCATTCTTGCACCTTCATTCCATGGAAAACAGTGCTCGAAAACAGCCTTGAAGTGGCAGTCCTTCATCCTGAGGAGACCTCACCACCTCACCTTTCTTTGCCCGGGAAGGGGCGGGTCTTCCCCTTCGACATAACGGCCATGAAAGCGTCTGCCCGCCCAAGTTTTCTCCTTTAATAAGGAAAAGAATGCTGCAAGGGCTGAGGTGGGACCTCTGCCATCCAAAGTCAAAACAGACTGAGACAACTGCCACATGAAACGTTACATTTAAGAGTTATGAAAACCAGATGGACTCGCGGAGGAATCCTTTTCAGGGTTGGATAAAGACATTCTGGTTAGGATCAAAAATGCCAATGGAGGTACAGTTCACAAAATTGGTTTAAAAAAAAAAAAAAAAGCTCTATAGAAGCTATATGAGAGAATTTTCCATTGGAGAAGATGAGAAGAGGCGGGGCTACATATGTCTGTGCTCTTATCATCCAATAAGAAGAGGAACCGGGCCTTTTTTTTTTCCTTACCAGCCAATGGGAGGAGGGGCAAGGTTACTTTTTTCTGTGCTGTTACCCGAAAGCAGAAGAGAATGCCCTTGGAGTGTCCTTCTGCCCTTTCTTTGATAATGTGGTTTCTTAGAAAAGGCTGAGACGCACTTTTAAGTTTAACTTTATTTTTAAACATTTTCTTCAAAAACTTTAAATCTGGATAGTCAACAAGTCCTGATACATATCTGATTTTTAAGATATAAATTCTCTGTCCGGAGCCTTTTTAGCTGGCTCTTGCTCGGACTTAACTTCATCCAAGGGCAGGAGGAGGATCTGATGTAAGGAAGCTTCTAGAATAGTGGTATTCTGGAGATACCTTTCTCTAAATGTTTCTTCTCCACCTTCCCCTTCTTCCATCCCCCATCCCACCCCACTCCCCCAGGCTTTCTGCACCAAAGCATCTCATAAACCTCCATCAAAGCTACATAAGCTATGGCTTGTAAACTCATATTTACAAAATTTGGCAGCTATTCCACCAAGATTTAATTCTTTATGTAAAAGTAGACAAGCACAAGTACACATGTGTAGTTATGCAAACCCCATTAGCTATGTTACAAAAAGAAACAAAGAAAAAAAACTCAAAAATAATAGTTTTAAAAAAATATGTTTAAATTTGCATTCAGACTTCATCAGTTCTTTATCTGGATCCATATCATTATTATGCAAATTTTCTAACAATTTTAATAAATGCTAAAATTATATGTATATTAAAGAATTGTTTTAAAATAAATTTATGCTTTATTATAAAATGTTTTATCTATTTTTTATACCTATATATCCTGGGTTGGGCAAAAAATTTTAGGTGAAAAGGGGTTGCCATGGGAAAAAGTTTTAAGAAGTGCTGAGCTACCCTCATTTTACAAGTGAAGCAATTGAGGCCCCCAGAGGTTAATTCGTGAATTAATTCCACACTGAGGAAACTGAGTTTTGAATTCTAATTAGGTTTTCTAACTACAAATTGAGGACCTGCTTTGCTGGCTTGTGCTTGCTTCACAACCAGAAGAAGCTGTGCTTAAAGCAACAGTGTCTGACAAGGCAGGCAGAACAACCCATCATGCCCCAAGTATTTTTCGCTTTGGGCCGTGGGGCTTGGCCCCTCATCCCGTTTCCCTGAATCAGTCTACACTCTAATGCCCAATGGAAGCCTCTGTTGCATTTGAACATGGGGTACTGGGTCTTGTTCTTGCACCCTGTTTTCTCACTTTGTTTCTATGCCAACGTTGATCTTTCAGATGCTTTACTTTACCACATTGAAAGCATTGACCAGTCTCTCTGGAAGTCCCTTGACAAAAGGGAGCCTGTCTTCCTATGTTGGGATCTTGGGAAGTCTGCACCATAGCCTGGCTATAAAAGGTATTTGTGCCCACTGTGGCACAGTGTCTTATGATCTCCTCTAAAGGAGCATCCTTGTGTAGTCCTAGTATAATCTTTCTGCAAACCTCATTGGCATTTTCTTTAGCAAGTTGCCTTATCAAAATGTTACTGCATTTTCACCATTAGTCCCTATGACAGCTGTCTGTAAACATCCCACAAAATCAGCAAGAGTTCATTTGGTCCTTGTTAAGTCCTCACCCTTGTCATTTTTATTGGGGAGAGAAGTCCATGCTTTGATAGTAGCAGGAGAAGCAATTTGCTCACATGCTGCTATGGAGTAATTAATCTGTACTGAAATTTCTGCATAAGGACCTACACCTGTTAGTAACAGGTGATTAGAGTATTAACTCCACTTAGACTATTTTGTTGGGCTTGTATCCTACAGAACTCACTATATTCAGAAAACCACAACAAGTTTTGTCCATGTTCTAAGCATATCCTTGCTATAGATCTTCAGTCACTAGGGGTTAAGGTTTCATAAGCCAAATTCTATAATAACATCTTAACATAAGCTGATGTAGCCCCATAAAGAGTGCAAGCCTTTTTCAGGTCTTTGAGGATTTCTATATTAAAAGGAGTGAATCTTCTACTTTCTTGAGCTGAAGAGTTAAACTGTTGAATTACCAGATACATACCTAATTTCAAATCACCTAAATCCTACCCTTCTTCTGTGGCTTTAAGTACTGCCTTTTGCAATCTAGTCATAGGAGGGGGTGATTGCTGGGAGGGAGGTGCTGGTAGTATCATTGCCCCTCCTATATCCCTGAAGGTGGAGCTGATGGGAGCATGTCAATAATCTGCTCCACAGGTGGGGTTGAAGCTGCCTTGTGAGAGCAAAAATCACCATACCATTGAACCTGACTTAATTCCCCATGCCTTGGTGTGATAATGTCATTAATCCTTTCATTGTCTTCCTTTTTGTCCGTCATACTTCCTCATCTGGCTGTTCCTAAAACTTTTCTTTTTTCTATAACTTGCAGGATACTTTAGGGCCAATTATATTATGTTGTATGTATAGAATGCTTCCTTAGAAATTGAATGAAAACCTTTATCACTGTAGTATTCACATAGTTGATCTCCTACCAGCTTCCAATTATCTATCCCTATTTCTTCTTCCTCTAAGAACCAAGGGGACATGCATCCTAATACACCCAAGAGTCTAGTAATCTGTTCCTAAGTTATAATTAAGCCTTGTCCCTTGATCAACTGAAGTATGCTTTCTATAGCACTCCTTTGGGGCAGGGGTGGGAATAAGGCTGGGGATAGGGGAGAACCTTTTCCTAACAATTGCCCCATGTCAGCTAGAAAAGGTTCCTAGTGTAGCCCTTAACAAAGTAAGTTCCCTGTTTGTTTTGTTGTGCCACAATTCTCTCTTAATGTCCTGACCCAGTTTCCCTAATTGTCCCATTCAGTTACTCTGCCTCAGGTTATAATCATTCTCTCTTAATGTTTGATGGGATAAAGGTCTTTATCCATTTTAGACATCATTAGAATATCAGGAGCCTCTAGGACCTCCTTCCTAGGTGCCTGCCTCCATTATGTCATCCTCATACTAGGTTCCTCCCCCCATTAGGTCATCTCCTTCCAGGTACTTCCCCCATTTTGTCATTGCTATTGTAATCCTATAAAAGAATCTTGTTATTCAAGGCTATATTCTTTGAGATAATAGTCTCATTCAGCTCTGGGACCAAACTATGGATCCATTTGGTCCCAGTAAATCTCTCCATTTAATAAATTCTGTATCAAATATTCTCTAATCTCTTTCTTGCTCAGTTTCTCCATCATTACAGTCTATTAAAATACTCACCCAATTTCCTGGTCACTGGGGACTTCTTTGGTGAAAGTAGGGTCCTTGGTCCACAAATTGGGGGCCAAGTGTGAAGACCGAGTTAGCACTCTGGATACCTTAGAATCAGCTGGAGTCAGGATAAGCAAAAGTCCTTGATCTTTATTCTTGGTCTTTTGAGGTAGCAGTTGGGGGAATGGACACAGCAATCTCCATACCTTCTTTCTCTCTCTCCACCACCCAAATGTAACTCTGGTTTGTCTTACTCCACTGTCCAACCTTTCTTACAATTCTCTGTATACACCAGTATACAATAGTAGGCAGGACCATTCTCCAAGCCTATGCTAATAAAGTATTGTCCAATTGTAATTAGCCTTAAGTGCTTGGTTATTTTACCTCAGTGCATCAACTTGGTTTCAGCCCTTTATAGCCTAGGGCTAGAAAATGATTTCATCCATTTTTTTTTTGTTAGTTTTGACATTTAGAATTTGATTTGAGGAATTATTTTAGAGTTATTTGAAGGAGAGTTTGTGAGAATTTGGTTGAATACTTTTTTATCCTCTCATTCTGGTCCTGCCTCTCTCCTCCTTAATGTCTGTCCAATGGTTTCCTTTCTTTTATTGGTAGATTTCAAAAACAATTACATTTAAATATGAGGGGAAAAAAAGACATTGCCATGTACACAGAACACATTAAGAGAGGATTCAATATAAAGCAATAAATTTCCATTTCAAGAAAACTTATAAAATAAATACAGTTTTCAAAGCTGTCCAGCTTTTCTTTGCTTCCCTATTGCTTTTTTTTGTACTCAGATGTGTACTTATTGTCATTATTTTTACTGTTTTATTTTGTTTGTGTTTTCTTTTATATCATGACTAATATGAAAATATATTTTGTATTATCTCATATGCATAATACAAATAACATTGCTTTCTTCCACGAGAAGAGGGAATGGGGAGAGAGAGAATTTAGAACTCAAGATTTTTTAAAAAAGGTCATTAATTTTTTTTCATGTAATTGGGAAATATTTAATGAACTAAATAAATATAATTTTAAAACTAATGCATTTCATACCCATAGGTGTGAAAACATTATTGATTACTCTTTTCTCTGGATAGTTTCTCTTTTTTCTTTTTCTTATTTTTTTGACAGTCCTTGCATAGGATACTTGTGCTAGGATTTACTTGTAATTGGCTTTATCCCCTGCTTCAGTTCTAACAGGCCAAGAACCAAGATTCCTTACTGCTTTTTTTTTTTTTTTTTTTTGGTTTGTTTGTTTTTAACTGGAAATGTTTCTGCCTTTGCACATGATGGGCAGTCTTCTTGTGTATAGTCCTCTTCTTATGTACTCCCCTCAATAGGTGAGACTTCAGTGATTTCCTAATGAAGTCTCTGACTTCCCCATGAAACTGTTCATCTATAGGAAAGCATGGCTCTTGATTGGCTGAGAGAGGTCTGAGTTGAATGTTTAGAGGTAAATGTGACAAGAGAAAGAGAGACAGACAGACAGACTGAGAAAGATTCTGGGGCAGAGAGAGATAGAGAAAGTAAAAGACAGACTGGAGAGAGAAAAGCAGAGGAGAAGTGAGAGATGAGAAAAGAGAGAAGGCATATGGTCAGAGTCAATACTTCATTATGTCCCTTCATTTCATTAGCATGCTCATTTTCTTTCTCTTAGCAGTAAAATGAAAAAAAAATTAGGCTAGATGATTGATTTTTAAAGTCCTTTCCTGATCTATAATTGTATTATTGTATACTATTTCATCATCATGATTCATTCTATACATTTGCATCCACAAAACAATGAGCTCTAGTTCCAGATTCTATGGAGCTGAACTCTATAATATTCAGAAGCCAACAATAACAACAGAAGTATGATGATTTACACATCATATATTCAGAATAAAAATCAATTTGGACATCCCAGGAATGAATTTCCTCAACATATTGATATTCCTAGGACATCTGCTTGAACTCTATGTGCCGATTCCCCAGTTTCCTCATGGTTGCCTTCACCTCTTCATTCCTCAGAGTATAGATGACTGAATTCAAGAATGGAATAAAGATGGTGAAAAATATAGAAATAAACTTGTCAATGGGGAAACTGTCAAAAGGCCAAATGTAGATGAAGATCAATGGTACAAAGAAAAGCACCACAACAATAGTATGAGCAGACAGGGTGAAAAGTTCCCTTTAGAGGATCAATTTTGGAGAGTGACAAGGAAAACTATGTAGGAAATTGGGAAAAGGATAAAGCAGATGAGCAATAGCAGCCTAATGTTGGTCAGTACCATGATCTCCAGAAAGTAAGTGTCTAAACAGGCAAGCTTGATCACTAGGGGAAGGTCACAGAAGAAATTCTCTACCTTGTTAGGCCTACAGAAAGGCAAGTTCATTGTGAAAGCCAAGTGGCTTGCTGAATGCAAGATACAAATAGTTCATGAAATCCACAACAAAGCAGTGCACACACATTGGCTCATGATGGTCATATAGTGAAGGGGTTTGCAAATGGCAATGTACCTGTCATGGGCCATTGCTGCAAGAAGCACTGTTTCACTGCCCCCAAATACATGTAAAAAAGATTTGAGACATGCAGCTCTCAAAAGTGATGGTCTTGTGCTCATTGAGGAAGTCAACAATCATTTTGGGAGTAGCAAAGGTGGCCTGACACACATCAATGAAGGAGAGATTGCTGAGGAGAAAGTAAATGGGAAAGTGCAGGTGAGCATGTGTAATGACTGTGAGGATAATGAGCAGCTTGCCCAGAACAGCAGCTCTATACAAGAAGACAAAGAAAAGGGAAAGCTGGAGTCCACAAGAACTAGACAGACCCAACAGAATGGATTCAGTCACCACTGACTTATTGCTCCATTCTATTTATAAAACCAAGGGATTTGAAGTTAGCTAGAATAAAAAAAAAAAAAAAAAAAAAAAAATAAAAAAATAAAATGAGTTTAATCATTACATTATAGGATGACTTCTCCATTCCCCTATATCTTTATTGCAAAATGAAATCCAATTCAACAAGTAGGAACTAGATTATACTCATATAGTTATACTCATATAGTTAACTATGTGTGTGTGTATGTAATATATATATATATATATATATATATATATATATATATATATATATATATATATATATATATATACACATATATATACATACACATATATTAAGGCATAAATATATATGACATCTATTAAATATAAAGCTATAGATATAGTAGCACTGGGAATACAAACATGAAAAGCAACTCAATTACTGAATTAATGGAGTTTACAATCTATTAGACAAGATGTAGGAATACCACAGAAAAATATAATACAAATATTAAATGTGATGGTGGGAAAACAGGGATCCAGACAGAGTTCTTTAAGAAAAATGCCAAGGGGGCGGAGCCAAGATGGCTGAGAAGAAACACACGACTCTGTGAACGTCCTTACTCCCTCACAACCAATTAGATAAATGGCCTCAGAAATAGCTCTGGACTGATAGATACCACAAGGACTGGAAGCACGACTTACCAGCTGAAGAGAATCTGGAGTTTCAACAGAAAAGGTCAGTTCCCAGGGAAGGAAGAAGAGAGGCCAGCACAGATGGCTGGGTGCTAGCATACTGCGCCGATTGCGCTGGGAAGGGCTCTTGGATCAGAGAAGCCACTGAGATAAAGGAATCTGGCACAGGCTGTTAGCTCTTCTCTGCTTATAATATAGCAGTTCAGAAGGGAAATCTAAACACTTTAAAAATTCAGATAGATTAGATTTTCCCCTGATCCTGGGGGTGACTCAGCAGATCTTCGTCACCAGGGGGTGTGGCCTCAGCTCCCACCTAAGACTAGTTAAGAGATTGACAAGTGGGTGGATACGGCCCAAGGCAACACACACTGCCTAGCTTAGCTGGAGGGTGTGGACCTCAGATCCGGAAGTCCCAGAGAAGCGGAACCTTTGAACTAGGGGCCACGGTTTCTGGCAGACACTTCCAGTTTGAGCGCAGGGGCTTTTCACTTCACCTGCTGCAGACATCCACGCCCCACCGGGACTCATAGGCTAGGCTTTGTGCTGTATTTACTGTTAAATCTCAACCTCAGGGAAGCCACTAAAACACAGCACCCCCGGGGCACAGCAGTGCTAGTCACCTCTGTGGCACTTCCAGGGAGGGGGTGGGGAGCTCTCTCCCAGAGCTCTATCTTAGCTCAGGCCCAAGAGCCGCTGCATCCATCCGGTCTCGGAGGAAGCTGGTAAAGAAGTAAATAAATAATTTCCTACCCCAGGGACAGACCCCAAAAGATTTTTTAATTATGAACAAAAAAGCCAGAAAAACTATAGATTCCTTCTATACAGAGAAAGAGCGGGTACCCAACCCCGAGGAAGTTAACAGCAAAGAGTCAGCAGATAACAACCTAAAGGGGAACGATTCCTGCCCCCATCACATAACTCTCTCCTAGAAGAGACTATTAAAAAGTTAAGAGAGTTTGAAGAAAAATGGGGAAAAGAAAGGGAAGCTATGATAGAGAATAACAACGTCCTGAAATTGGAGTTGGAAAAAATAAAGAATTCACAGGAGATGCAGGGAAACAAAATTTGTGAATTAGAAAAGGTTAAAAAATCACAGGAAAGTAGGATTTCTGAATTGGAAAAGATAAAAAAGTCTCAAGAAAATAGAATTTCTGAATTGGAAAAAGAAAATAATTCTCAAAAAAAAATTAGGAAAATGGAAAAAAATTCAATAGAGCAAAATAATTCATTTAAAAATGAAATTGGGCATTTACAAAAAGAACTAAAAACTATGAAAGAAGAAAATAACTCCTTAAAAGTCAGAATGGAACAAATAGAAATGAATGACTCACAGAGAACCCAAGAATCAGTCAAACAAAACAAAAACAAAAAATGAGAAGCTGGAGAACAATGTCAAATACTTACTGGGAAAATCTATAGACCTGGAAAATAGATCTAGGAAAGATAATCTGCGGATCATTGGACTTCCAGAAAACTATGACCAAAAAAAGAGCCTAGATTCTATTTTACAGGAAATTATCAAAGAGAACTGTCCAGAGATAATAGAAACAGAAGGGAAAGTAGATGTGGAAAGAATTCATCGAACTCCTTCTGAAATAGACCCTAAAAAAAGAACACCACGGAATATTGTGGCTAAGCTGCAGAATTACCACACAAAGGAGAAAATCCTGCAAGCAGCTAGAAAAAAACAATTTAAATACCAAGGTGCCACAATAAGGGTCACTCAAGATCTGGCTGCCTCCACATTAAAAAACAGAAGGGCCTGGAACCTGATATTCCGTAAGGCAAAAGATCAAGGACTGCAACCAAGAATGAACTACCCAGCCAAGTTTAGCATCTTTTTCCATGGAAGAAGATGGTCATTCAATGACATAGAGGAATTCTATGTGTTTCTAAGAAAAAAACCAGACTTAAACAAAAAATATGATCTACATGCACAAGACTGAAGAGAAACAGAAAAAGGTACACAGAACCCTTGAGAACTGTAACTCTGTTGTGGGTATATAAAAAGTACTCAAGGATAATTTGATTTTACTGATATAAAAGAAAAAAAGGGGGGTGTAGTAAAGGGAAGGAGGTCGTTTCAGAAAAAGGGGAAGGAATGATAAAAAGAGGGAAACTACATCCCAGGAAGAGGCATAGAAAATACACCATATCTGAGGGAATTTAGTAAGGGGGAGAATCATTGTGTGAATCTTACTCTCATCAGGAGAGGCTCAAAGAGAAAATAATTAACATATTTGTTTTTCAGAGAATTTTCTCTCACCTCATTAAAAGGGGGGAGAGAAAAAGGGAAAAAGAAAAGGAGAATAAGTGAAGGGACTTGGAGGGAGGGGGGAGGGATACTAAAAAAAAAGGGAGGGTTGCGCGTCACAAGGGGGGTCTGTAAATTAAATATCAGGGAGGGAGATCAGGGGGGTCAAGGGAAAAAGCATAATCTGGGGATAATATGATGGCAGGAAATACAGAATTAGTAATTTTAACTGTAAATGTGAATGGGATGAATGCTCCCATCAAATGGAGACGGATAGCAGACTGGATCAAAAATCAGAACCCTACAATATGTTGTCTGCAGGAAACACACTTAAAGCAGGGAGATACATACAGAGTAAAGGTAAAAGGTTGGAGCAGAATCTATTATGCTTCAGGTAAAGCCAAAAAAGCAGGGGTAGCTATCCTTATCTCAGATCAAGCAAAAGCAGAAGTTGATCTAATTAAAAGAGATAAGGAAGGAAACTATATCCTGCTGAAAGGTAGCATAAATAATGAAGCCATATCGATACTAAACATATATGCACCAAGTGGTATAGCATCTAACTTTCTAAAGGAACAGTTAAGAGCGTTGCAAGAAGAAATAGACAGTAAAACTATAATAGTGGGAGATCTCAACCTTGCACTCTCAGATTTAGACAAATCAAACCACAAAACAAACAAGAAAGAAATTAAAAAAGTAAATAGAACATTAGAAAAACTAGGTATGATAGACCTTTGGAGAAAACTGAATGGCAATAGAAAGGAACATACTTTCTTCTCAGCAGTTCATAGATCCTATACAAAAATTGACCATATATTAGCACATAAAGATCTCAAAATTAAATGTAGGAAGGCAGAAATAATAAATGCCTTCTTCTCAGACCACAATGCAATAACAGCTACATTCAGTAAAAAGTTAGGGATAAATAGACCAAAAAGTAATTGGAAACTGAATAATCTCATCTTAAAGAATGACTGGGTGAAAGAGCAAATTATAGAAACAATTAATAATTTCACCCAAGATAATGACAATGATGAGACATCATACCAAAATCTGTGGGATGCAGCTAAAGCAGTAATAAGGGGAAATTTTATATCTTTAGAGGCTTATTTGAAGAAAATAGAGAAAGAGAAGATTAGCGAATTGGGCTTGCAACTTAAAAGGCTAGAAAAAGACCAAATTAAAAACCCCCAACCAAATATTAAAGTTGAAATACAAAAATTAAAAGGAGAAATCAATAATATTGAAAATAAAAAACTATTGAATTAATGAATAGAACCAAGAGTTGGTTTTATGAAAAAGCCAATAAAATAGATAAACCTTTGGTAAATCTGATCAGAAAAAGGAAAGAGGAAAATCAAATTTTTAGTCTTACAAATGAAAAGGGGAATCTTTCCACCAATGAAGAGGAAATTAGAGAAATAATAAGGAGTTACTTTGCCCAACTTTATGCCAATAAATTTGATAACTTAAGTGAAATGGATGACTTCCTCCAAAAATATAGGCTCCCTAGATTAACAGAGGAGGAAATAAATTGCTTAAATAATCCCATTTCAGAAAAAGAAATAGAACAAGCTATTAATCAACTCCCCAGGAAAAAATCCCCAGGACCAGATGGATTCACATGTGAATTCTACCAAACATTTAAAGAACAATTAGCCCCAATGTTATATAAATTATTTGAAAAAATAGGGGATGAAGGAGTCCTACCAAACTCCTTTTATGACACAGACATGGTACTGATACCTAAACCAGGTAGAGTGAAAACTGAGAAATAAAATTATAGACCAATTTCCTTAATGAATATTGATGCTAAAATCTTAAATAAGATATTAGCAAAAAGACTTCAGAAAATCATCTCCAGGATAATACACTATGATCAAGTAGGATTTATTCCAGGAATGCAGGGCTGGTTTAATATTAGGAAAACTATTAATATAATTGACCATATCAATAATCAAATTAATAAGAACCATATGATCATCTCAATAGATGCAGAAAAAGCATTTGACAAAATCCAACATCCATTCCTACTAAAAACTCTTGAGAGTATAGGAATACATGGACTATTCCTTAGAATAATCAGGAGCATATATTTAAGACCTTCAGTAAGCATAATATGCAATAGAAATAAACTACAACCTTTCCCAGTAAGATCAGGAGTGAAACAAGGTTGCCCACTATCACCATTACTATTCAATATAGTACTAGAAACGCTAGCCTCGGCAATAAGAGCCGAGAAAGAGGTTCAAGGAATTAGAGTAGGAAATGAGGAAATCAAACTATCACTTTTTGCAGATGACATGATTGTATACTTAGAGAACCCCAAAGACTCTGCTAAAACGCTACTAGAAATAATTCAAAATTTCAGCAAAGTGGCAGGATACAAAATAAATCCACATAAATCCTCAGCATTTGTATATATCACTAACAAAATGCAACAGCAAGAGATACAAAGAGAAATTCCATTCCAAACAAATGTTGAGAGTATAAAGTATTTGGGAATCCATCTACCAAAGAAAAGTCAGGAATTATATGAGAAAAATTACAAAACACTTGCCACAAAAATAAAGTCAGATTTAAATAATTGGAAAGACATTCAGTGCTCTTGGATAGGCCGAGCGAATATAATAAAGATGACAATACTCCCCAAACTAATCTATTTATTTAGTGCTATACCAATCAGACTCCCAAGAAACTATTTCAATGACCTAGAAAAAATAACAACTAAATTCATATGGAAGAATAAAAGGTCGAGAATTGCAAGGGAACTAATGAAAAAAAACTCAGAGGAAGGTGGTCTAAGTGTACCTGATCTAAAGCTATATTATATAGCAGCAGTCACCAAAACCATTTGGTATTGGCTAAGAAATAGACCGGTAGATCAGTGGAACAGATTAGATACAAAGGACAAAAAAGTGTACATCTATAGCAATCTAATCTTTGACAAACCCAAAGATACCAACATTAGGGATAAAAATTCATTATTTGGAAAAAACTGTTGGGAAAACTGAAAATTAATATGGCAGAAATTAGATATGGATCCACACTTAACACCATATACCAAGATAAGATCAAAATGGGTCCATGATTTAGGCATAAAGAATGAAATCATAAACAGATTAGAGGAACAGAGGATAGTCTACCTCTCAGACCTGTGGAGGAGGAAGGAATTTATGACCAGAGGAGAACTAGAGATCATTATTGATCACAAAATAGAAGATTTTGATTACATCAAACTAAAAAGTTTCTGTACAAATAATACTAATGCAAACAAGATTAGAAGGGAAGTAACAAATTGGGAAAGTATTTTTAAAAACAAAGGTTCTGACAAAGGTCTCATTTCCAAAATATATAGAGAACTGACCCTAATTTATAAGAAACTGAACCATTCTCCAATTGATAAATGGTCAAAGGATATGAACAGACAATTCTCAGAGGAAGAAATTGAAACTATATCCACTCACATGAAAGAGTGTTCCAAATCACTACTGATTAGAGAAATGCAAATTAAGACAACTCTGAGATACCACTACACACCTGTCAGATTGGCTTAGATGACAGGAACAAATAATGATGAATGTTGGAGAGGATGTGGGAAAACTGGGACACTAATACATTGCTGGTGGAGTTGTGAAAGAATCCAGCCATTCTGGAGAGCAATTTGGAACTATGCCCAAAAAGTTATCAAACTGTGCATACCCTTTGACCCAGCAGCGCTACTACTGGGCTTATATCCCAAAGAAATACTAGAGAGCGGAAAGAGACATATATGTGCCAAAATGTTTGTGGCAGCTCTTTTTGTTGTAGCTAGAAACTGGAAGATGAATGGATGTCCATCAGTTGGAGAATGTTTGGGTAAATTATGGCATATGAAGGTTATGGAATATTATTGCTCTGTAAGAAATGACCAGCAGGAGGAATACAGAGAGGCTTGGAGATTCCTACACCAACTGATGCTGAATGAAATGAGCAGAACCAGAAGATCACTGTACACTTCAACAACAAAACTGTATGAGGATATATTCTGATGGTAGTGGAAATCTTCAACATAAAGAAAAGCCAACTCATTTCCAGTTGATCAATGATGGACAGAGGTAGCTACACCCAGAGAAGAAACACTGGGAAATGAATGTAAATTGTTAGCACTAATATCTGTCTGCCCAGGTTACATGTACCTTTGCAATCTAATGCTTATTATGCAACAAGAAAATGGTATTTACACACATGTATTGTATCTAGGTTATATTGTAACACAAGTAAAATGTATGGGATTGCCTGTCATCGGGGGGAGGGAGTAGAGGGAGGGGGGGAATAATTTGGAAAAATGAATACAAGGGATAATATTATAAAAATATATAATAAAAATTATTAAAATAAAAAAATATAAAAATATAAAAAATAAAAAAATAAAAAAAAATAAAGGATGAGATTATTACTAAAAAAAAAAAAAAAAAAAAAAAAAAAAAGAAAAATGCCAGAGGTACAATTAGTTCTCAGTTGTCAGCAGACAAAGTTTTTGCTTTCTGGGATTACCTGAAATAAATCTTGAAGGCAATGGTAGAGAAGATGAGGGAGTATTTTCCAGGAATTAAGAACAACCTGGGAAGATGACAGAAGAAGGATAGGGAAGGGTGCAGCTTGGAAAGTGAAGCTTGTTTGTCTGAAATTTAAAGACCAGAAAAAAAGAAAAGAAAGGAAAAGAAATTAAAGGGTCATCAAGGAAAATTTTGTGAAACAAGATTAGTGGAAGGCAGATTGTGGATGTTTTTCAATACCTAACAAAGAAGTTTATATTTTAATCTGATTGACATTTATTTACCCCAAAATAGTATGGCATCTTGGAAAAATAACCAGTCTCAGGATCAAAAAGACATGGATTAAAATTCTATCTTTCACATAAACTGGCTATATGACCATAAACAAGTCACTTGAGAGCAAGGAGTATTTTGGTCTTTGTTGTACATTATTAGCATTTAGGGTGGTTCCTTGCACATAAATTAAGCTTGATTTTATTGATATGTCAATATGCATTAGTGGAAGAAGTGTCCCTGTTGCAGAGTCTCTCAAACAATGAAAAATCATCAGGTCCAATGATTCTTCTCAAGGTAGTGAGAAGGTCAGTATTATACCTTAGGAAAATTTGTCGTACATAATAAGCACTCACTCATGTTTTTAGTCAAATTTGAGCTGTGTTTATTCTTGTGAGCATTCTATCTTGTATCACCTTGTTTCCAATGGTCTGGCTCCCATAACAGCAAATTTAATAATTTAACAGACAATTATCTTAACACCAAATTAGAGCAGCTAGGAAGCACAATGGATAGAGCATGAGCCTAGAATCAGAAACACTTATCTTCCCAAAATTCAAATCTGATCTTAGATATTTAATAGCTGTGTGACACTTGGAATGCCACTTAATCCTATTTGACATGCTTTCCTCATCTATAAAAATGAGTTGGAAAAAGAAATGGCAAACCATTTCAGGATCTTTGCCAACAAAACCCCATATGGAGTCATGAAGAGTCAGATATTACTGAAACAACTGAATGACAGCAAAATCAAATAAAATATTTTGTTCAGAAGGATACTTTGACTCTCTCTATTTTTCCTCCCTTCCCTTCCTCCCTCCCTCTTCACTTCATGACTCTTCTTTTCAAATTCAGAGAATTTACCTTCACCTGACTAGATTGTCCATCTAATCTCTCTGGTTTTTCAAATGTGCATTTGTATAAAGCCTCATTTTCATTGAAGAATTAATATCTAATATCACTTTCCTTATTCAATTTATAATTTTCTAAAAGTCTGGTCTTTGTAACATTACATTCTGTTATAGGGAATTGAAGTTAAGGATACCCAGTTTCTCATATTCTATTATACTATGTAATTTTATGTTTTGTAAAGCAGATTAGGGAAATCTGTGACTAATACTAAGATCCTTATTAAAAATCTAGCAAACACATAACTAGATTTCTTTTAGACATACATCTCTAGATCATGTGGAGGAAAAAGGATTTGGAAAAGGAAAAAAAAAAGAAAAGAAAAAAGTATATGCTATAGAGCATAGGAAAGCAGCCTAACAATGGGCATTAAACCTGAAGTCAATTTTAACATGAATTTTATCTTCTAATGAAGTCTATTAAAAGAGGAACTTTTCCCCCCTTTAATGTTTCATAAATAAATGCAGTCAATGTTTTCTACTATGGCTTCCCGGGAATTACATATGAAGTGATTCCTATGTTTATTATAATTTCCTGTATAAATGTAAAGTTTAAAAGTGCATTCTGGCTTTTGGAACATCCATTAAATATTGGAAAGAACATGAGGATACATATATTTTTTAAATTATAATATTTTATTTTTAAAATACATGCAGAGATAGTTTTCAGCATTGATCCTTGAAAATCCCCATGTTCCAAGTTTTTTCCCTCTCTCTCTCCCACCATATTCACCTGGATAAAAAGCTATCCAATATATGTTAAATATGTCCAATTCTGCTACACATATTTCCACATTTATCATGCTACTCAAGAAAAATCAGATCAAAAAGGGAAAAAATGAGAAAGAAACAAAAAATCAAGCAACCAACAACAAAAAGGAGCAAATGTTATGTTGTGGTACACATTTAGTCCCCATAGTCTTTTTCTGGATGGGAATGGCTCTATCCATCATAAGTCTATTACAATTGGCATGAATTACCTCATTGTTGAAAAGAGCCAGGAATACTTATTTTTCAAGGACACTTCATTGCAGCTGATTCCAATCCAACATGATTATAAGGCAAAGAAATTAGTTTTTAAATATCCTCTTTATCCCATCCTCCTTTAAATACTTCTCTAAGCAAAGTAAGGGTAAAGGTCAAAGAGGTAAGCCCACAGCCAGGGGAAGAAAGGAAAGCATTAGGGAAAAAAACCAAAGACATTTTTACTTTATTCTCAATGGAAAAGGGACTTAAAATTTTCTAATTCCTTTGTCTTAGATGTAAAATATATATCAAACAATATTATAAAGCACAATTACCAAAAATATTGGGTATTTGTTAAAAACTAGGGAGATAATTGAGTACACTAGAAAAGGAAGAATCAGAAACACAACTCAATAACTAAATGTTCTATAAACCAGAAAACATAAAATATTTTAAAATACCTCTTTATTTGACAAAAACTGACAAGAAAACTAGATAATGGTCTGGGAAAAATTAGACTTAGACCAACAATTTATAACACATCTCACAGTATGTTTAAAATGCTTGTATGATCTTAACTGGAAAGATTGTTCTATTAAGACAAAGTTAGAAAAGAAGCTTATATATTCTCAGTCAACAAAAAAAAAGGATAGAGGTAATTAAAAATGATAACTTTGATTACTTGAAACTAATAAGTTTCTGCATCAACAAAATTAATGAATACATGATAAGAAGGAAATAGGTCAAGTTGGAAAACATAAGTATCATAAATTTCTCAAATAAACAATTAACATACATATCTACAAAATATCTCTATATACAAATATTTGTTTATAAATATTTGTTTTTGTATGTATATATCCACATATACATATACATATGTACGTGTGTGTATGTATGGTAGACACTAGCATTTGTCATTGCAGAGGAATAAGGTTCTTCCTAAAGTAAGGACCAGGGGAACAGGGATCACTCCTTGCATTATATTGCCTTGAAAGCACTGAAAAATTACAGACATACAAAAATAGTTCTGAAAATAATAGCAACAAAAACCTAACAGTTAGAACACTATCACCTTCACTCTGGGAGCAGAGCAAATTTTAAAATAACATTAAAAATCAAGAAATAGATTATAAAATGAGTTTTAAAAATGAATCTGACTATAACAGATTGCTGTGGATGCAAGATCAAAACACAAAGTCAGAAGACATCCAACTAAAAGGAAATCCTCAAAGAACAAGTATGAATTGTACACAAGACCAACAAGAATTTCTAGAAGAATGCAAAAAAAGGTTTTTTTAATCAACTAAGAGAAGTAGAGAAAAAACTAGGACAGAAATGAGATTGATACAAAAATTTATGAAAAGAGAGTCAACATCTTGTTAAAAGAGACACAAGGGGGTGGAGCTGAGATGGAATTAGAGTAGGTAATGAGAAAACCAAATTATCATTCTTTGCAGATGATATGATGGTATACATAGAGAATCCTAGAGAATCAACTAAACCACTACTAGAAACAATCTATAACTTTGGCAAAGTTGCAGGATACAAAATAAATCCACAGGAGCCATCAGCATTTTAATATATCACCAACAAAGTCTAACAGGAAGAGATACAAAGAGAAATTTTGTTTAAAATAATTGTTGATAGTATAAAATATTTGGGAATCTATTTGTCAAGGGAAAATCAGAAAGTATATGAACACAACTACAAAACATTTTACACACAAAGTCAGATCCAAACAATTGGAAAAAATATCAAGTCTTCTTGGATAGGTCGAGTAAATATAATAAAAATGACAATATTTCCAAAATTAGTCTACTTATTGAGTGCTATACTATCAATCTCCCAAGAAATTATTTTACAGATCTAGAAAAATAATAACAAAATTCATTTGGAAGAACAAAACATCAAAAATTTAAATGGAATTAATGAAAAAATGAAAATAAAGGTGGTCTAGCTGGACTGGATCTAAAACTATATTATAAAGCAGCTGTCATCAAAACCATTAGGTAATGGCTAAGAAAGTGTGGTTGGTCAGTGGAATGAATTAGGTTCATAGGACAAAATAGTCAATGACTATAGCAATCTAGTGTTTGACAAACCCAAAGACCCCAGCTTTTGGGATAAAAATTCAGTATTTGATAAAAACTACTGGGAAAATTGGAAACTAGTATGGCAGAAACTAGGCATTGATTCACACCTAACACAGTATACCAAGATAAGGTCAAAATGGGTTCATGATCTAGACATAAAGAATGATATTATAAACTAATTAGAAAAAACATAGAATAGTTTACCTCTCAGATCGGTGAAGGAAAAAGGAATTCGTGACCAAAGAACTAGAGATCATTATTGATCACAAAATAGATAACTTTTAATACATTAAGTTAGAAAGTTTTTGTACAAACAAAACTAATGCAGACAAAATTAGAAAGGAAACAATAAACTGGGAAAACATTTTTACATTCAAAGGTTCTGATAAAGGCCTCATTTCTTAAATATATAGAGAATTAATTCAAATTTATAAGAATTCAAGCCATTCTCCAATTGATAAATGATCAAAGGATATGACAGACAATTTTCAGATGAAGAAGTTGAAATTAGTTCTAGTCATATGAAAAGGTGCTCCAAATTACTATTGATCAGAGAATGTAAATTAAGACAACTCTGAGATATCACTACACAACTGTCAGATTGGCTGAGATGACAGGAAAAGATAATGATGAATGTTAGAGGGGATGTAGGAAAATTGGGATACTGATATATTGTTGGTGAATGAGCCAACTATTCTGGAAAGCAATTTGGAATATGCTCAAAAAGTTATTAAACTGTGAATACCCGTTGACCCAGCAATGTTTCTACTGGACTTTTATCCCAAAGAGATCTTAAAGGAGGGAAAAGGACCCACATGTACAAAAGTGTTTGTGGAAACCCTTTTTGTAGTGGCTAGAAACTAGAAACTTAATGGATGCCCATCAGTTGCAGAAAGGCTGAATAAATTATGGTATATGAATCTTATGAAGAATCAAGCATGGTATATGAAGTTAAGAAGCGACCAACAGAATAATTTCAGAGAAGTTTGGAGAGACTTACATGAACTAATGCTAAGTGAAATGAGCAGAACTAGGAGATCATTATACATAGCAATAACAAGATTATACAATGATCAATTCTGATGCACATGGCTCTCTTCAACAATGAGATGATTCAAACCAGTTCTAATTGTTCAGTGATGAAGAAAACTATATATACCAAGAGAGAGTCTTGTAGGAACTGAGTATAGACCACATCATAGTATTTTCATTCTTTCTGTTGCTGTTTGTTTGCATTTTGTTTTCTTCCTCAGGTTTTTTTTTTCTTTAGATCTAATTTTTCTTGGGTAGCAAGATAACTGTATAAATATGTATATATACATATTGGATTTAACATATATATATTTTAACATATTTAATATGTACTGGATTATCTGCCGTCTATGGGAGGGGATAGGGGGAAGGAAGGGCAAATTTGGAATAGAAAGTTTTGCAAGGTTCAATGTTGAAAAATGCATATGTTTTGTAAATAAAAAGCTTTTATAATTAAAAAAAATCGAATTAATAGCTTGTACTATATGTGCTTTAAATGATTTGCCACATAATTACTAAATCCCAAGTCAACTTCCTCTTTGTTCTTTCTATAGTAATAAACAAATTTTGGTAACTTTTCTAAAGCATATGAAACCATCAACTGTTGCATTAGGGTCTTTTAATAAAGTAGATGACAAATTTAAGCAAGCACTCTTTATTAGTCTGAAGACTCACATCACAACCAAATCCTTAATTTGGCTGGAACCTGGAAGTCCTTCTTTGAATCTGAAAAAAAATTCTAGTCAGTTTAAACTTAGCCAGATGTCCATCTACGTGATAATACTCACAAAGTCATAAAATTTAAAGCTGGCAGGAACCTTGGTGAACACCTGATTGAACTTTCTTATTTAATAGATAAAAAAACTGGAGTACTGAAAAGTTAATGTGTGAATTTATGGTCTGATAGGTGTAGGCAATGACAGAGCTAAGGCTTGAATCTAGGGCTCCTGGATCCAAATTCAGTGCTTTTATGTGGTGGTGAAAAGTGAAATAATTAAGAAAACAAAGATTCAAACTTTAGAATATATGAATTTATTAAGCAATGCTTGCCAATTACATAACAAATTGAGATCAGATACCTCAGCTTTGGCACTGGACCCTGAATACAGGGGAGATCAATTTTTATGCTTTAAAAACCATTTATCATTTAGGACAAAATAATTAAAAGAAATAATTAAAAACATAAAAAAAGAAGCAAAATGAGGTAATCTGGTCTATAATTGAGGGAGAGATTAGGAATTTTCCAAATTGAGTGGGATAAAGCAAATTAGTACAATTCTATGAATTCAAAAAAAGAAAGGGGTGTCACATTCTCCCCAAGAAGATTATGGAGCCCGTTTTCAGAAAAAAAGTATATGGGTTACTTGAGATGTATAATTGTGTGAAAACTCCGTGCATCAAACTTTGGATCTGATTGGATTTCTGGTCAGATATCTTCGGTCCTTAGTGAAAAGTCCCTAAACAGCAAGTTATATGTAGTCTAGCTTCCCAGTCATACAGGGATAGGTTCAAATAATGCAATTAAGTTTTCTCACAATTACAACTATTGAACAAAATTTTCTCAGAATACAGAAATTTGAATGGACCTATTATTGAATAGTAAGAGAACTGAGCTGATGCCAGAATTGAGTCACAAAGTGGAAGGAAGGAAGGTAGGAAGAAAAAAAGGAAGGAAGGAAGGAAGAGAAGAAAGGAAGGAGGGAGTAGGGAAGGAGAGAGAGAGGGAGGGAAGGAAAGAGGAAAAAACAAGCAAATAAAGGAACAAAGGAATGAAGGAGCAGAGGAAGGGAGAGAGAGAGAAGAGTGAAGGAGGGAGAGATAGAAGGATGGAGGGAAGGAAGACAAAAAATAAGAACAACTTTTGATCTATTTGCCTTCTAATCTCATAAATATTGTTTGCTATATTTATAACAGCTAAATTTATAAGTTGCTTTAAATTTGCAAATCATTTTAAATTTGTTATTTCATTTTATTTTCACAAGAACACTATGGGTTAACATGGTAGTCTGGGACAAAGCTAAAGAGAATTTAATGCTTCATACTCCTTAAAGTAATAGATGCAAGATTTGGGGAAATGGGTGAATGTTGCTGAGATAAAACTTTAGAAGAAATGCAAAGAAAAATTGACTAACCATGATAGTTATGATTATCTTGGGAGACAGTGGCTCTCAGGAACCATTAAAGCAAAGGATGGATGGCCACTTTGAAGGTTAGAGACATTTTTTTTTCCAGGTGCCTTCAAACTCTGTAATATTGTGATATTCTGAAAATCTCAGTCCTGGCCACAGAGGTCCACAGCCTCAATTCACCATATTATTGTTGGACTAATTCTATTGGGATGATGGATATGTCTGCTTACCTGGCATGATCACTGCTCAGTTTTAAATTCTCAGATGTGCATAATAATTAGAAAGAAGAAGAGGGATGTAACAACCATAGAAGTGAGATTTTATGCCTTTCACTTGGCATCATGCCTAGGAACAAGTAGTAAAAGCAAATACTTTCAGAGCTGGTATTTTGCCCAATGTATATGGGAAGATGGATTGTTAATAAGAAAAGTAAACAAAATTACTTCTTTTTCCATCAGCATGGGCAGTATGCAAAAGAAACAAAGCAACTGTAAAAAAATAAATAATTACTTTAATAACAATTGCAGAAGCAAAATGTGCTTGGCACAATTCAGAAGAAATAGACAGATGATCAAGTTTCCAGGATGATTGAGTGAGTTGGCTATTAGTCATCTCAATATCTGGAATTGGACTATTTCAGCAATTGTCATCCTATATGAAATCCTAAGACATTTTTTCTAAGCTGTATGATGACTCAAATATTTGTACTGATATTATAATGAATAACACACATGAACAAGATTGACTCTTTTTGTCATATTGTACAAATAAAAACACTGGGAACAATAACAATTGCATATATCTCCATCACTCATTCCACAATGATTTTTTTTTTTGACAAAAAAAATGCTTGGTCCTCTGGTGGTAGGTTTTCCTCTATTCTACCAAGCATATTTCATATTTGTGGGCAGAAAACTGAGCCAATTATAAAAATCAACTTAAATTTAGAGTAGGTATAGATTGAAACTTGATTCTCTCTTATTTTCCTTTTCAAAGAACATGGAAATCTATGATTAGGACTCAATATTATTTTAATATTTATTTTCTCTCTCCATGTTACACATCCTACTGGAAATACTCTTTATTCTCTACTTGAAGGGCAAACACCTTCCATATTTCCAATTATGCAAAAAGGAAGAACTTGATAATTTATCATAATCACTATATTCTCTTTTAGATTAAGTTCATATTAGTCAAGATTGATGATTAATTCATCATATCGTCATAATTAATCCTCACTATCAGAAGAAATGAGGAACAAATTTCATCCAAATTTTTTTTTTTGCATTTTAGGGATAATAATAAAGAAAACAACCTAATTCAGTAGCTAACTTCTATGATTTTCTAGGGAATGTGTCTCCGGATGCTTCTCTGTCATGGTGATCATCTAATATTTCCAGGAATTGAGATACTTACTCTTTAATTTCCTCATGGCAGACTTAACATCTTCATTCCTAAGGGAATAGATAATGGGGTTCAAGAGAGGAGTACAAACAGTATAAAAGACAGAAAGAAATTTATCTACAGAGAGTCTGCTAAATGGCCAGATATAGAAGTAGATGCATGGCCCAAAGAAAAGAATTACAACTGTGATATGAGCTGTTAAGGTGGAGAGGGCCTTGGAGGAACCACTTGAGGAACGGCTCCGGACAGTGACTAATATAACAGTATAAGAAATAATTAAGGCCAGAAAACAGCTCAGAGAGATCAAGCCACTGTTGGTTAGTGTCATAATCTCCATTTCATAAGTATCCATGCAGGCTAATTCAATCACCAGGGGAAGATCACAAAAAAAACTGTCTACCTCATTAGGCCCACAAAATGGTAGGTCTACTGTAAAGGCCAAGTGGCTCACAGAGTGTAGAATCCCCACAGCCCAAGACAAAGCCACAAAAATTATGCAGAGTCTCCGATTCATAATAGTACTATAGTGTAGAGGTTTACAGATGGCTATAAATCTATCATAGGCCATTGCTACCAACAAAATCATCTCACTTCCAACAAAGCTATGAAGAAGGAAGATCTGGGCCATGCAGCCCTCAAAGGAGATAGTCTTGTGCTCAACAAGAAAGTCAGCAATCATCTTGGGTGTGGCAAAATTGGACTGACAGATGTCAATGAAAGAGAGGTTGCTAAGCAGAAAGTACATGGGAGAGTTCAAATGGGAGTCAGAGGCAATGGTGAGGATGATAATAATGTTGCCCAATACAGATGCCACATAGACTATAGTGAAGATCAGAAAGAAAAAAAACTGAAGTTCCTGAGAATTAGTGAGGCCCAGCAATACAAATTCAGACACTATGGATTGATTTCCTCCAGCCATTTAATCAGTCTATAAGTCTGTACCACCTAAGGAGAAGAAAATCAGAAAAGAAAGAATTAACTGACTGTGTAATGATTTCCATTACAAACAACCTGATTCTTTTATACAGGTAAATAGTTACTTTGCAGTTTTATGCATTTATAATAAAACCATTCATAATATCAATAAATAAGCATTTTGAGCTTTTTATTACACATAGAGAACAATATTCTATTATACTCTATAATACCCTAGTAGATACTCTACATGCTCTAGTATACACAATATAATAGTAGATGATTATTTCCTCTATTTTTCCTCTTCCCAATCCTAAGTGTACTCTAGTAGACATATTAAAGTGGAATTAAGATATACACATTAAAAAGATAAGTTATATGGAATATATATGTGTATATATATGAC
Source organism: Sminthopsis crassicaudata (assembly GCF_048593235.1). Taxonomy (NCBI): domain Eukaryota; kingdom Metazoa; phylum Chordata; class Mammalia; order Dasyuromorphia; family Dasyuridae; genus Sminthopsis; species Sminthopsis crassicaudata. Next base: position 260,574,449 of record NC_133618.1, read on the forward strand.
AAATGAATGGTAAACAAACTAAAAATCTAAAAGAACTCATTTTTAACTCAATGTTAAAGAAGCTCCACAGAAGAAATACAACTTGACCTGGCTATAGAACAATTAAGAGGTTTGAGTAGGCAGTTAAGAAGGATTAAGCATTTCAGAAATAGGAAATTATATGAATGAGAGTAAAAACAAGGAACTGTGTTTAGTAGACCATTGGAAATAGAATAGAAAGGGTTAACCAAAAGAACAATAAGAGTAAGATTTAGAGGACTGGAGTCATATTGTGAAAGGTTTTGAAAGCCAGTCTGAATAAATTCTTTTATTTTACTTGGAACATGGGGTACTGTGAGGACAACAATTTTTAGGACAATTAGTTAAGAGCTTTTTTATATATTCCTTTACCACTTATAATGATCATTTCAACATGACTTTTAAAAATCCTGCTGGGGGGTTGATAGAAAGTATTTTCATGAATGAATGAATAAATAAATAAATAAGCATTTATTAAGCATCAGTTGTATTCCAGGAGTGGTGCTAGGCACTAAGGCACTAGGCAATGCAGATGAAATAGCATCTGCCCTGAAAGAGCTTAAGAAAGCAAAGAATAATTTATTAAGCCTAAGCCACTCACAAAGTAAATGTCTAAGTCATAACACAAGCTGAAATCTTCAAATTCTAAATCCAGGATTTGTTTATTTGTTTTTTTCCTTTATACCATACTACCATAGGCAAGGTGGAATGAAGGAGAAAGAGACTATATGCTGGGGAGATAGTCTAACCTTTCTAAAATGAGTTTCTTTTTCATTTTATTCATGAGGATTAAGCAAAATTCACCATAGTATCCTCTTTGAGAAGTTGGCTTCAGCATACAATTATAGCCACTCCCTTTTTCCCACATTCTCTTTTGATTTCAGAAACACTAAATTTTTCTAACCTTCCTCCAATGTCTGTAAAAGCATTCTTGTTCTCTATTTCATTTGCTGACTTGCTCTCTTCCTGATTCTTTAACACCAATGTTCACCAAAGTTATTTTTTGCTCTCTTTTCTCACCTTTCTTTCTCTTTTTAGTTTAATTAATATTCTTAGCTTTATTTATTATCTTTAAACCAGAATCCCATATCTACACGTTAGACCCTGAACTTTCCTTTAAGAAACTATCATCTCACACTGCCCACATGAGAGTTTTACTTGCAAGTCTCATCAGCACCTCAAATGTCATGTCCTAAAGTGAACTTACTATTTTCCTCCTCCTAAGATTGTTCTTCTTTCTGATTCACTATTTCTGTCCATATCACTTATTTTGATTTATTCCTTTCCTTTCATTTCTCATATCCAATAAATGATCCATTTCTATCAATTCTACCTCCATACTATTTCTTGTATCTTATCATCTTCTCTATTTCTCCTTCTTTCATTAAGCATAGTTCTTCATTATCAACCAGCTCCATCATTGTTATAGATTCCAGAGAGGAATTTTTGCTTTATCACCCTCCAAACCCATTTTTCATATCAGTGCCAGAATAATTTCCTATTTTCAGTAGCTCCCTATTATTTTTCAAGTAAAGCTCAAAATCTTTTGTCCACCAATCAAGGCCTTTTCACAATCTGACATTACTATTGAGCTTTATCATATAATTCCCTATTGCACACTATAGTCTCCAGTCCAAAAGACTACCTGTGAAATCCCAAACAAATCTATCTTTCCCACCTTTATGCATTTTCTCATATTGTTCTTTGTGACTGAAATATCCTCCCCCTTTTTCATCATTTGTTGAATTTCCACCCAGACTTTAAATCTAAATTCAAATGCCTGTTTAACCAAATCACCCTTTCTATAAAAGCTTTCTACTTTGACCTCCCCTGGCATTTTTTTATATCTCTCTAATGAACCTATCATGCATTCTTATGCATAATATCAAATGTATTATCCTCTCTGAATTATATATTCCACAAGGAGAGAGACTGTATTTTAGCAAGATTATGTATTTTGCCCAATTCTGCTGATTTAATAGTGTTTAATATTTTAAATAATTTTTTATTTTTCTAAATACAAAAAAAGATAGTTTTCAACAATGAGCTTTGCAAAACCTTGTATTGAATATGTTTCTCCTTCCTTCTCTCCCTCCCATCCCTTAGATAGCATGGAATCCGATAGAGGTTAGACATGTGCAATTATTCTAAACATCAATATATGTTTTGTTAAATATTTTTATTTATATGACCTCATAAAAATCAGCTTGTTCTTCCCCAATTACAATACACATTTTAGAGATCAGAAAACTAAAGTCATCATTTAACTTCATAGAAGAAGAATTCGGCTGTATAAAATCCTATCTGGTAACTTCCTTATCCATAAAGATATCTTAACAAGGAAGCTCCTGAACTCTAAAGAAAAACAAGAAATACTACATGATTCTTAAAAAAGTATATGCTCCTATCACAAAACTAAATGTTGTAAGAAACATCTTGTGACAGAGATGAAAGCTATTATCACTTAATTCCTAATATTAAATGGTTTCTTCAAAGCCCCATAGTCAATAGTGACCAATTTGGGATTTAAACCCAGGCATTCTGATTCCCTGAGCAGGGCTCTTTTAGCTACCCATACTCTCCCACTCATTAATTTCCATCTGTTTTCTCACTTTATTTTTCTTTTTCTCTCCTCTCTTTTCTCCATAAACATGCCTAGAGCTATATTGAAATGTTAATATAAGTTAAAACACCATTAAATACAACAGTTTTTTCAGGAATATATATATATTAAATTTGAAAGTGCTGAGTTGAAATATAACACTAATATTCAGACATTCCTGTCTAATACCAGTATGGTGGTTGACAATATTTTATCACTGTGAAGGAAAAATGCTGATTTTAAAAAAAAGTTGTTCTGTGTCCAATCATTTAAGTGAGTTTCTATTTCTGATCTGCAGGATGAGGGGAATGTAAGAGATGGCCTAAAGTCACTTTTAATTATAAATCAATGATGCCACAAACTCTGTTAAATATAATGAGAGTTTAATGAGATAATAGTGATACCAGTCCAAAAGATGTAGTTCAAACCTTTGGGAGTCAGATCAAACTCTATTCACTGAATTCTGAAGTTGATCTAGGAGAGTATTACATCTCTAAAGGCAAAGTACTAGCAATGATAAGAAGGAAGAAATCCCTAAAGTGAAAAAATTTTTGCTTTAATCTTTGAAAGAAATATGAAAGACTTAACTTTGGAAATCATGAAACAAATGGAATTTCTTTTATCATGTTTGTACCAATATCAGAGCAACAATGAGAAGGAAAGGGAAGGATGTGAAACAAGAATAAATGGAAACAGAAATGGAAGAAAAGGATAAGGACAATAAAAGGGAGTTGTTACAGGAAAGTGGAAATTGTTGTTAGCATTAGTGCATGTTCTTTTACACACCTCAGCTTTAATAGCTCTAATATTCCCACATACTAGAAATTTTGAATGTCTTCTAGCTTCCATTTTCCTTTTTGCAGAAAATTTCTGTTTATTTTGCACTAACATGCTGGAGAGTTTCACAAATGACTGTCAACTGCTAATGATGTGCAACCAACCCAGTAGATCTGACTGTACTGGTATGGTTTTAACAGAGCATTGTTGATGAGCAGAGTGTCTGATTTTGAGTCAGAAAAATCTGAGTTCAGATTCTGCCACTGATACATATTTACAGTGTGACAATAACTAAGTCTTTGAGCCTTAGTTGCTTCAACTATAAAATGAGGTAAGAGTTACGGGCTATTTTACTCACAAAATTTCTGATGTACAAAGGAAATAATGTACAATCAAATAATTTGCAAAATTATTTTAATTACCACAGTAGTATATTAGTATATAAATACTAATAATTCCAAATAAGAGGCTTTGCCACTGTTTTTTTTTTTTTTGCAATTATCATGAAGTTTTTAAATTTTTCTATTAATTTCCTTATCTGAAATATAAAAAATTCAGTGATGGTAATTTCCATTGCTATCACAACATTTTTCTAAGAAAAATAATATCGTTGTATGATAGTAGTATGTAAATATTGAAAAACTCATGTAAGGCACCTTGATTTTCTTTAAAATCAAGTAGTTTCCTAGTCATCATAGCTTATTATTTTTAGAACACTTTAGGGATAAAGAAATTTCTCAATAGTACTTAAAATACTCAGAGTCTTTCAATCTGAAGTGAACTGTTGCTTTACTATAATACTGAGACTAAATCTAACCTAAAAAAAGTAAAGATGGCAGTGTGTTCCAGTAGAATGTATATTGGGGGTTGAGTCAAAGGATTTGACTTTGGCTTCTTTTGACCTATGTGACATAGAGCAAGTAAAAATCTCATTGTTTATCCCTGTAAAATGGGCTTTAAGGTAATTTTCAGCTTTACTTTCCAACTCTCATTGGGTTCTCTTACTGCGTTTTATTCATAAAGAGCTGAGGATATTTATTATATAAGAATGTTTTTTCCTTGACTTGAATTACAATTATCCTTTGATGTTTGGATGATTAAAAAAAAACAAAAAACAAAAAAACAGATATTTCATCTTCTCCAGTAATAATAGCTTTGCATTTCCATAGTGCTTACTAATTTACAAAGAACTTTACATGCATAATGTGGTGCTTTTCATTCTCACAATAAACTGGGAAGGAAGCATAACCATTAGTCTAATATTTATTCTCCAGCATTTGGTACAATACCTAGCACACAGTAGGTACCTAATAAAATTTATTATTTTTATTATTATTTTTATAAATAAGATTCACAGAGAAGAAGCAACTTGTCTAAATATCAGAGCAAAGATTCAATCCAAAATATTTAAGCCTTTTTTTCTGCTCATCACACCATTCTTCCTCACCTAAGCCAGTCTTTGTATTTGCACAGTGTCCCCTCTAAAATTCCAGATATCTAGTCATTAATGAAATTCTGAAATAAAAATCCAGGGAATGCAATGGGAGGAAAGAACCAAAATGGTTTTGATGATCTTTCCCTTTGGTCTCCGCATACCAGAATGTTTTGCTTTTTTCCTTACCAAGGATATCTTTGATTTATTCAAAGTATGAGAATAAGATCACAGGAAAAGGAAAGTGTCATTAATGGTCTCAAGGAGACAAAGAACCCCCACCAGCAATCTTCAAACTGACCTCAAATTTCAAGTTTCATGACTACCAATTTGCCCCTTTAGAGAAAGGAGTTCAGGGTTTGAAGACTATTGGCACATTCTTAAATCAGGCACATAAACAGATATAGAATATCAACATATGTACTTACGTTCTCAAAAATCTTGCCTTTCAGTCCTTTGGTTTTTCTTTCTTTCTGATTGATGTCTCTTAATTTGATTCTAAAAATCTGTGTTTAATATAAGTATTTTCACACTGAAAATTATGCAATATTCTATGGTTTAATGCATTTTAAAATTGATTTTCTATAGTCACTCTGCTAAACTATTAAGTCCCTTGGGAGTAATAACTTCAGTTATTGAAGTAGCAACTTCAGTTATTGAAGTATTGAAGTTAATGTGAAGTACACAATTTTTATACTATGGAGATATATAGCCTCCTCCTTTGGAGAATCATCCTGCAGTGGGAATTATTAAATTATGCAAAGTAACTTTCTAGGGGACAAAATAGGTAAGGGATTTTTGGTCAGTGTTAGCACTATACTAGAAATAAAGAAATATTTTTAAAGTCAGAATAATTGTTGTTATTCTGCTAACTCTTGACTTACTTTCTTCCAGATAATTACAGAATCACACACACACACACACACACACACACACACACACACACACACACACACACTCTACTGCTCTTTTGGGAGGGGAACAAAATATCTCTAGATTTCCATTTTTTTCCATTTAAAAACATGTCCACTGTTCAAATGAAAAATATAAGGATAAAAATAACAGTACTTTACAATTTGTCAAATGCTTTCTTTAAAACAAATTTATGAGTTAGGTAGAATTATCCTCATTTAATAGATGAGGAAACTAAGGCGCAGAAACATCAACTGATTTTTCCAGGATTTATAATTCTAACCCAGTTCCCTTGATTCATAGCCCAGCATTCTTTCTACTATATATATGTATGTATATATATATAGTATACATATATATATATATATATATATATATATATATACATATATATATATAGTGTAATATATATATATACTATATATTACTTTCTACTATATTTATAGAAATTTCTATTAAAAAAGATGAAAGCCCTGCAACAATGTAGTGTTATTTTCAAGGCAAATGTTAATAGTTTTCTGTTTAAGGATAACTTTATCCTTCTAGATCCAATTTTTAGCAAGGACAAATAGGACAACACAAATATGAGAAGAATAAAATATCAACCTATTTCTACTATTCTGTTTATTAATTAACATCTCTGGGATAAAATTTTCCAACCAGCTATGCATGTAATAAGATATATATTAACCAGATGACATTTCTATATTTTCATCTTTATTTTTTGATTAATCACCTGAAGAGAAGTAATGAAAGGACACAGATGGGGATTGCAAACAATGGACAGACATGGATGGGTTGCAATCTGCATCTTTGGAGGGGAGATCCATATTAATGAAACCAGTAGCGTATTTTATCACAATATGATTTCTTCACCATTCCCCATCCTAATTACATTCTTCTTAATGTGTTCCAGTTTATAAATTGTTTTTGTTCACTGGTTCAGTTATATCAAGTCATTTGTGACATCGTGGACCATATATATAATCCCTAAGTTTTACTGGGCAAAAATTTTGGAGTTATTAACCATTTTCTTCTTTAGTAGATTAAGGAAAAAAGGTTAAGTGACTTGTCCAGGATCATATAGCTACTAGATGTCTGAAAACAGATTTGAACTCAAGTCTTGCTGAATCCAAATCCAGTATTCTATCTACTGAATAACAAAAAAAATTTAAAAAATGATAGGAATGCATTATATTTGCAAAACACCACTTTTTATAAACCTTTTTTTCCCCTCATGTAGATACATATAGTATTTTGCTTACTCATCATGAATTTTGAAAGGTAACATGAAAATTTTTTGCATCTGTTACAAATGAGAAAACCGAGGCTTAAGAGAAATACAATTACTTGATTGTTAACATAGATTTTCAGAGGTTGAATTCAAACTCAGATCTCTCTGAATCCAAGTTTAGTAATTTTTTTTTCTTTTTTATTAATTTTTATAATTATAACATTTTCTTTGACAGTACATATGCATAGGTAATTTTTTTTAACAACATTATCCCTTGTACTCCCTTCTGTTCTGAGTTTTTCCCCTCCTTCCCTCCATCCCATCCCCTAGATGGCAGGCATTCCCATACATATTAAATATCTCATAGTATATCCTAGGTACAATATATATGTGCAGAACTGAATTTTTTTGTTGTTGCTGTTGCAAAGGAAGGATTGTATTCGGAAGGTAAAAATAATCTGGGAAGAGAAACAAAACAAAACAAAACAAAAATGCTCACAGTTTACACTCATTTCCCAGTATTCCTTTTTCTGGATGTAGCTGGTTCTGTCCATCATAGATCAAGTGGAATTGGATTAGCTCTTCTCTATGTTGAAGATATCCACTTCCATTAGAATACATCCTCATACAGTATCATTGGTTGAAGTGTATAATGATCCCCTAGTTCTGCTCGTTCATTCAGCATCAGTCGATGTAAGTCTCTCCAAGCCTCTCTGTATTCCTCCTGTTGGTCATTTCTTACAGAACAATAATATTCTATAACATTCATATACCATAATTTACCCAACCATTCTCCAATTGATGGACATCCATTCATTTTCCAATTTCTAGCCACTATGAAAATGGCTGCCACAAACATTTTGGCACATACAGGTCTCTTTCCCTTTTTTAGTATTTTCTTGGGATATAAGCCCAGTACGGCTGGATCAAAGGGTATGCACATTTTGATAACTTTTTGGGCATAATTCCAGACTGCTCTCCAGAATGGTTGGATTCTTTCACAACTCCACCAACAATGCATCAGTGTCCCAGTTTTCCCACAGTCTCTCCAACATTCATTGTTATTTGTTCCTGTCATCTTAGCCAATCTGACAGGTGTGTAATGATATCTCAGAGTTGTCTGAATTTGCATTTCTCTGATCAACAGTGATTTGGAACACTTTCATATGAGTGGAAATAGTTTTAATTTCATCATCTGAAAATTGTCTGTTCATATCCTTTGACCATTTATCAATTGGAGAATGGCTTGATTTCTTATAAATTAAAGTCAATTCTCTGTATATTTTGGAAATAAGGCCTTTATCAGAACCTTTAACTGTAAAAATGTTTTCCCAATTTGTTACTTCCCTTCTAATCTTATTTGCATTAGTTTTGTTTGTGCAGAAACTTTTTAATTTGGTGTAATCAAAATTTTCTATTTTGTGATCAATAATGGTCTCTAGTTCTCCCTTGGACACAAACTCCTTCCTCCTCCACAAGTCCGAGAGGTAAACCATCCCATGTTCCTCCAATTTATTTATGATTTCGTTCTTTATGCCTAAATCTTGGACCCATTTTTATCTTATCTTAGTGTGTGGTGTTAAATGTGGGTCCATGCCTAGTTTCTGCCATACTAATTTCTAGTTTTCCCAGCAGTTTTTGTCAAATAATGAATTCTTATCCCAAAAGTTGGGATCTTTGGGTTTGTCAAACACTAGATAGTAATTGTTTTTAATTACCTAATAATAAGTCCATATGAGATACACGTAATCAATCAATGTATACCCAGGCCAACAGACCATCATTTTCTTTGTATACTTCCTACTATAGGGAAAAAATAAAGTCACTAATAACAACTAACATAGGAGCATCTAGGTGGCACAGTGGATAGGTCACTGGGCCTGAAGTCAGAAGGATCTAAATTCAAATCCAGACTCAGACACTTGACACTTACTGGCTGTATGACCCTAGGCAAGTCACTTAATCCCAATAATCTTGCCAAAAATAATAATAATAACAGCTAACATTTGTACAATATTTTTGGTTAATAAAGAGAACAAAATATATTCATTCATTTCATCCTCACAAAAACTTTTCCGGTAGGTTTGATTATGATGACCATTTTGTAAACAAACACTATCACCAATAAAAGACTGAACCTGAGAAACATTAAATAAACATACCCAGAGTCTCTTAAGCTAATAAGTGTTAGAGGTAGGAATTAAATTTAGCCCTTTTCTCTGGCCATTGTAGCACTTAGTTTATTTCCTGCTTTTTGAATGTGCTTTGACCCTGAAGTCTGCTTGTGGATTAAAAAAAAAAAAAAAAGAAAAAGAAAAAGAAAAAGAAAAATTGATGCTTATGATTATTGTATTATAAAGAAGAAGAAAATTAAATTTAGAGTCATGAGATGTACTATTTATTTGATTGCCATATAATCCAAAACTTTCCTCAATTTTGTCTCTCATTCCCTTTTCGAGTCTAATTTCTTATTATCCCATTAATTCTCTGTAACTGTCATCATAACCTTTTGCTGTTTCTTGTGAATAGAGACTGCTTTATTTTTTAAATTTACATCCTTAGAACAGGGATTTTTGATCTTTAATCTAATTGAAAATGTAAGATTTTTAATCTTAGAACAGGGTTAATCTAGTCTTAGATCCCTTCAACTATTTGGTGAAATCTATGGACCACTTCTGAGAATATTATTTTAAATGCATAAAATAAAATATAAAGGAACACAATAATACAGGATTACAGCCAGTTATATTGAATTGTAGCTATTCAAGTATATTTTTACATTAGCGAATGCTGTGTTAAGAAATCTTTCCCAGAATTTAACTTAATGCTTGTTTATTGTTTTGTTGTAGAAGTCACTTTCCTTTTGTTGACTTTCATTTCCTTATCTGTAAACTTAGGGCATTAAAATAGATGTTTATAGTTCCTTTAAATTTCAATATTCCATCAGTTATGATACTGCACCCCCGTTCCCCCTGCACATATCTGTCTTTTAAGGGTGAAAAGTAGTAATAATGATGACGAAAGGTATAACAGCAATAATAGTTGAAAAATATAGTAAGGGTTGCACAGGGATAACTTTAGAAGATGTATGTTTTAATACAGAGAAGGTCTCATCATGAGGGATATTTCAGAAATCTTCCTGGACTTCAGTTTTCGAGTCATAAGTTTCTTCATGGCAGCCTTCATATCTTTGTTCCTTAATGTGTAAATAAAGGGGTTCAAGATAGGGGTGAAAATGGTGTAAAATATGGCAAGGACCTTATCCACTGGGTAGGTGGTGAAAGGCCACACATAAATAAAGATACAGGGTCCAAAGAATAAGACCACAACCATTATGTGAGCACTCAATGTGGACAATGCCTTAGTCATTGCAGCAGAAGACTTATACCGAACAGTGACCAGAATGACTACATATGAAATGGACAAAACGAAGAAAGTGCTTAAGGAAAGAATCCCACTATTGGCCACAATTAATATCTCTATGGTATAGGAGTCAAGGCAGGCAAGCTTGGTCACTCTGGGAAGGTCACAGAAAAAGCTGTCCACTACATTAGGTCCACAAAAAGGCAAATTCACAGTGAATGTCAATTGGCTTATGGTGTGCACAAACCCAACAGCCCAGGAGGCTAATACTAAGGCAATACAGACCTGCTGGTTCATGATAGTCACATAATGTAGAGGTTTACAGATAGCCACATATCTATCATAGGCCATGGAGACCAGCAGCACCATCTCGCCACCAGTGAAGAGATGAATAAAGAAAATCTGGGCTATACAGCCATTGAAGGATATAGTCTTGTGTTCATTCAAAAAATCTGCAATCATCTTTGGAGTAGCAAAAGAGGACTGACAGATATCAATAAAGGATAGATTTCCCAGCAGAAAGTACATGGGAGAGTGCAGGCGAGCATCAGAGGTCACTGTAACCATGATGAGAAGATTGCCCAGGATAATCATCCCGTACAACAGGGAAAAGAAGACAAAAAAGAAAAGCTGAAGTTCTCGAGAACTGGAGAGCCCCAGCAGCACAAATTCAGACACAACAGAGAAATTAGCTCCATCCATGGATGCATGTGTCAGAGCTGCTTAAAGATAACCTTAAGAGAGGAGGAATAAGAGGGAATGAAAATAAATGAAAACAATATATTGCTCTCTTTCTCTCTTCTCTCCAATATCTTCATGCAGTTTTCAGATTAATAATACTAATTATGCACAGATATATTTATCACTATTTAATATAATTTATGTCACTTTATAAAACATTTATTAGATACCTATTATATATAATACTATATATACATAAATATAAACATATATTTATACAAACATACATATATATATATATATATATATATATATATATATATATATGTATCCTGCTTCTGTAGGGTATTGATTTTAGAGCCAGGAAGACTGATGTTCAAGTCTCACTATTGAATCATACTAATTGTTTGAACATGGTAAAATGTGTCTACTTTTTTTTTTTAAAGAGTATCTTTAATATCATATCTTTAAATAATGTGGATTGATAAAAGCAATTTTCACAATGGAAATTCCCTTGAACAACAACAACAAAATATATAGATTTGTGCAAACATGCACACATATAAACGCATATTTATGTACATCTGTAGATTAATATATATATATGCATATATTTGCATATATACACATACAAACACTAGTAGAAAACAACAAATAAACCCCTCAATTCAAGGAGTTTATCTTCTTCTTGAGTGAATTTCTCATTTTCTACACAAAAATCTTCACTAGCTTTCCATTTTTTTCTAAACTTATGAACCCTCCATAATCTTTACCACCCTATATTTTTAGCTTTATTTTATATCATCTTACCACATATACTCTACAGTACAATTAAATTAAAGTAGGCACTATATAGAAATGCCCTCTGGTGATTTCTATATCCATACTCCATGTATATGATAGTACATTCTGTACTTCTCTAATGCAATTGTAGGGATAAAACCACATTTAGTAATTCTGTGTTAGTCATCCAAACCAGACATTTACAACAATTACCCGAATAATGAAGTCTTCCAAGGTTTTCAAAAGGTCGGCCACAGAATAGAATAGGATAGCATGATACCTTTTTTCCCATTTAAATGAGTAAATTGTGCACATCTGATGCCTATCCTGTGCTGACAGTCAAATCTATACAACATCAGCAGGAAGATGTATAGGTGTCTATACTATTTTGCCTTCTTGTTCAGTTATCCTTATGGAGGAGCCAGAAGGAGGGAGATGGAGATGGAGAGGAAAAGGGAGAGAAAGAGAGATAGAGAGAGGGAGATGAAAGAAAGAGGAGGGAAGGAAGGTAGAAGGAAGTGAAGAAGGGAAGGAGGGAGGAAGGAAGAGGAGAGGAGAGGACAGGAGATGAAAGAAAAGGAGAGGAGGGGAAATAGGAGAGAAGAGGAGAGAGAGAGATAGAAGAGAAAGAGGAGAAAAAGAGAGGGAGGAAACAGGAGATAAAAGAAGAGGATAGGAGGGAAAAAGAGAGACTCACAGAGAGACACAGAGAGAGAGAGGGAGACACACAAAGGGAGACAGAGAGAAGGAGAGTTGGGTAGAAAGAGATATATACACACAGGAGAGTGGGAGAAAGAGGGGAAAAGGAAGAAGGAGAAGGAAAGGGAAGAGTGAGGAAGGAGGAAAGAAGAAAGAGGAAGAGGAGGAATGAAGGAGACAGAGACAGAAAAAATGTGAAATGACTATAATTGAACCACAGGACTCAGGTCCTATAACTCATGCTTTTGTCCCAAATACAGAGAACAACAAGAAGGGTTTGTCTCAAATATCACTTCTTTCATCTTTATCAGGAGTTAAATTAGTCTGTATCTGCTTACTTTTTTGTCAGAAATATAATCTAAGGATTTAGGAGAAACAGAATTGTTTGGAGGGAATTTTTCTTCATGAAAAGAAGTCTAAAAAAGGTGACTCAAGAGTGAGGATGGGCATCCAAATTCTCATTCTAATACTTACTCGGTGATTTTGGGAAAATTACTTAACCTTTTGGGGGTCAATGTCTTATTTACAATATGTAGGAGTGGGATGTAGGAGTCTTTAATCTTTTTTATATTATGGTTCTTTGGTAGTCTGATTTTATCAGACTTTTTTTTCAGTTGCGTTTGTGACAATGTTTTTGATTGCATTAAAATATATTGGATTATTAAGGAAATCAATTATAGTGAAATAGCCTTTAAAATTTTTTAAAGTATTTTGAAAAGGCAAGTCTATGAATCCCAAGTAAAAAAAGCTTTATTCTGTCTCCTGATTCTAAAGAACAATTCAGTTTTAATCATGAAATATAGTCATTTTCCCACCCCACTTTCATACTTGCTCCCACCAACATGCTATTTGTGGGATCAGTTATCTATTCATTTATCTTAATTCCATGTGGTATAGACACATGTAGAGGCTCCAAGTCCAAAGCATAGCTTCCTCTAGATGGAAGAATTCAGTCATGTTCCAGTCCTGAAGAAATCTCCACATATACCCCAAAAGATAGTGCTAGCTACCTAGCACTAATATAACAGTGATAGCCATTAAATATAATCAATTATTTAATTTCACAGAATTAATGTGAAAATCAAATGAGTTACTGTGTGTACTTTGTAAAGCATATAAATAAATGCTGTTATTATTAGGTACTAGAATAGTGAAAAGTAACAGAAGTGAGCACCTTTCAACTCAACATCCCAGTCTTGCAAGCATTTATTTCTCTATTTCTGTCCCACAGAATAAAACAAGACACTACAAATACAAATTCTTCCATTCCAACATTATACCACCCTTCTGATGCCAGTATAAGAGAATGAAGCTGATTAATCATACACAAAGAATAAGGGAGACAAGATCATAAAATCATTGAATAAAGAACTTGAAAAACCCTTGGCAGCCAATTTATTTCAACTTCATCATATTACTGATGAGGAAAATGAATCACAGAGAAAAGAAGTTACTTAAAGTCACATGCAATCAATAATAGAACCAGAATTTGAACTCAGACTACCTGACTCCAGTTCCAGTGAACTTTTGAAAATAAAAAAAGAAAATCCCTCTGTCAATTGAAGCAACCCACATCCCCGCCATCCCCCTGCACACACACAGACACACACACAGACACACAGACACACACACACACACACACACACACACACACACACACACACACACACACACACACACACACCTTAGAGGAAAGCTAGGAAAGCCAGGTGGTACAATGAAAAAAGCACTGGACATCTTCCTGAGTTCACCTACTAGCTATGTGACTGTGTGCAGGTCACTTTACCCTGTTTGGCTCAATTTCCTCATTTGTAAAATGAGCTGGCGAAGGAAATGGCAACTCACTTTAGTGTCTAGCAAGACCTCAAATGAGGTCATGAACAATCAGACAAGCTGGAAGCAACTCAATAATAAAAAAAAAAAAAAACAAAAAACCCTCATATAAAAGAAGGCAGTAGAAGAGGATCTCCTTTATTTAACTGTAGATAGTTTATATTGTACACTCTGAGATAAAATAGGAGAATAATTCTGCTCAAAAATACTATGATTATTAATGCTAATATTTCCACATTAGATCATTATTCTCCTTATGGAAGTAAACAAACATTATTTAAGTGCCTATTATGTGCCAGGCACTGTGCTCTTATAAGTATTATCTCATTTGATTTTCAAACCTGTGAGGTGACTGTGATTGTTATCTCCATTTTACAATTAAATAAATTGAAGCAGAGAGAGGTTAGATGATTCTCCTAAGACCACACAGATAATAAGTGCCTCAGTCTATATTTGAACTCAGTCCCAGTGCTCTCTCCTCTTGACGTCTAGCTGCCCATAAGGATAGGGATTAACTTTGTTCTTCCTTTTATTTCAGTGCCTGATATATAGTAAATGCTTAATAAACACTTGTTCAATACATATTCATAATAATATTATCAATGTTTATGTATGTGTGTATCTCATAAATTTCTGAATTCTATAGCTAAGAAACTAGAATAAATATTTCCTTTTAGACCTTCAAAATACATTCCTTTCCTTGATTTCCTTATAATTTGCTTAGTTATTCTGGAGCTATATGAATGTTTTTCTTCTTTCCTCCCTCCCTTCCTTCCTTCCTTCCTTCCTTCCTTCCTTCCTTCCTTCCTTCCTTCCTTCTCTCCTTCTCTCCTTCCCTCCTTCTCTCCTTCCTTCCTTCCTTCCTTCCTTCCTTCCTTCCTTCCTTCCTTCCTTCCTTCCTTCCTTCCTTCCTTCCTTCCTTCTCTCCTTCCTTCCCTCCTTCTTTCCCTCCCTCCTTCCTTCCCTCCTTCCTTCCTTCCTTCACTCCTTCCTTCCTTCCTTCCCTCCTTCCTTCCTTTCCCTAACTTCCTTTTCCTTTCTTCCTTTTCCTTCCTTTCTTTTTCTTCCTCTTTTCCTTCCTACATTCCTTCCCTCCTTCCTTAATGAAAAAAAATTCAGTGAGGCAACTAGTCTTTGTTTTTCCATTAGACAAAAGGTAAAAATGTCATCTCTTTGAAACTGTTCTCCATTACTCAAATAAAAAAAAATTTGGACTACACAGTGAGAAAGTTAACTAGAGTAGAACCTAGTTTTGGAAGAAATTTGATGGCAGTTGAGTACAAACAGTAGACAACTACATCATGATCCAACTGATTTGTGTGCCTTGACTGTCCATGTGATTCTTTTTTGCCAAATCAAGTTGCCTCCTGGTATTCACTGATTATATTGACATCCCAAATAAGCACTCAGCCATTTCTTTCAATACTAGGTGATGCAGTGAATAGAGCACTGAGCCTGGAGACAAGAAGAACTCAGCTCAAATACAACATTGGACACTCACTAGTTGTATAATCACAGCCAAGTCATGTAGTTTCTGTTTAATAAATTTCTTCAGCTATAAAGTGAGAATAATCATAGCACCTACTTCCCAAAATTGTTAGTAGGATAAAAAGAGATAATGTTTATAAAGTGTTTATAAAGAATGTTATAATGTCTATCTCAGTTATTATTTGCATATTTAGACATAAACCTAAGTGGGCTCTAGATTATGATTTTTCTCTTCTCTTATGCTGAGATTCTTGCCCACCTCAGAAATTTCAGTCTATGTTTGTACAATGATAATATCTGGCACTAAGTTTACAACCAAATGCTGGTTTTGTCCAAGTGATACAGTATGATAAGGTTTATTTGTTTGTTTGTTTTTTTAAAGCTATTGAACTGAATTTTTAACTGATTTCAATGAATCCTATGTGTGTGTGCCAGATCTCTCAATCTACTTTCTAAAGGCATATATACATGCATAAAGACACACACACACACACACACACACACACACACACACACACATGTACTTTCTCCTAAGCTCAATAATTGCTCATTTTTCCAAGTACAATTCTAAAGCCACATTATAGCACATTATAGATGCTGACTATTCAGTGGAGAAAGACCTAAATGAAATTAAATTCACTACAATTTAAAGGAGAAAAAAAGCTAGAGCTAGAAAAACATCTAAAATAAATTTGTATGTCAATTCCTCCTTTTCATTTTTGCAGATAAGGAAACTAAAGTTTAAAGTTATGAAATTACCTTCCCAAAGTTATTATCACATATTTCCAAAAATATATCTGAATAGAAAATTTAGTGATAGATATCAAGAATTTAGAGAAACATGGGAGGGTTTTTATGAATTCACTCAGTTATTAATTAACTTCTTGACTAGACAGTAAAGAGAATCAGAAGAACAATATACAAAAATGCTATCATTTTATAAATTAAATTAAAATAAAAAAAGGGAGGAGAGGGAATGTTATTATCTATAGTGTCTAAATGTACTTCTAGAAGTGAGATTACAAAATATTCCTCCTTCTTCTCAGTCAAGGGGTGGGAAGGGTTATTAGCCTGACAAAGGCATCTTGTTTAACTGTTTTTCTCTTCTATGAGGGAAAATACAGGTGAAGGTAAAATATGTAATAAAATATATTAGAAGGTAGTATAAAAAGGCATCAGTAATATTTCAAAAAAAACCCTCCATTTTTGATGACTAATTTAATTAACTTTCAACAATAAAAATAGGAAAGGACAATTAGAAATCATTTGACCATTCTGAATCACAGATCCTCCTGCATAAAGGCTGTTTCTACAGGGTATCAAAGCAATCCATTAGTTCAGAGGAAAATATTCAAATTATTAAGAATTCAATTATTTCATCAATTTATAGGAAAAAATAAATCAAATAAATTGTCTCATAAATAAATATATATGTACATATATATGTATATATATAAATACTCATGTACATATACACATATACATGAAGCACATTGATTAATCTTTTCCTTTTTAGCCTGACTTTTGTACATTATACAGATGTAACTAGAGAATGTCAAAAAGAATAAATGTTAGTGATTAAAAATAAAGAAACAAAGAAACAAATTTCATATATAGCATCTGATTTCTTTGGGCAATACTTTACAATATTTTGTAGAGACACATACCTTTTCAAAGTAAAAAATAGTCATACAAGTAATTTCTCCTGATTTTTAATTTAATCTTTAGTTCATTGGGTGGATTCTCTTTGGAGAATGTATGGGAAAGCATGAACAAGAATTAAACAGGATAAGAAGGTATATGTGTGTATGAGTATCTATGTCTAGGGAGGGGGAGAAGAGTAAAGAGGAGAATTAATTTGAATTAATTTGCACTAGTTAAAAAAAAAAAGCATTCAAGCCAATAAAGTGACAGATTCATTTACTAGCTCAGTAATGAGAAAAAAAAAGGGAAGAAAAAGAGACAGAGACAGAGATAGACAGAGAGGGACAGAAAGAGAGAGAGAAAGAGGGAAGGAAGGAGGGAGAGAAAGAGAAAATGAAAAATTTTATCATTCTATTTATAACTACAAGAGTTCATCATTGACCTCAGTGAAGAATTATAGATTTTTTGCACATTTTCTTTAAAAATCATGTTACATGCAAAAAAAGCAAAAATTCCAGTTTTTATTCAGTCCCCCTCCTATGGCTCTCAGTACTTACTTACTCCCATGTGAAACCTGATGTCCTCTCAGAAAGCATTTAGTAATAAACAAAATAAGAATTTGATCAGATCTACTATTAATGTAATTCATTGCAGTCTTGTTTTCTCACCTACCAGTTATATAGCATGTCAGAGAAGTTCTTTCTGAAGTCTGAGATACTAAATTCTTCTTGTTTTCTAGTATGGTTTATTTACTTTAAAATACAGATCTTTATAGACTCCTGCTTTTGTAGTGAAATTGGAAGACTGTCAATATTTTATGAGTGATCTGTAAACAGACAACAATAGTCCATCATGCAATGGGGATTATTAAAATCTTTTAACTAGATTTTCCCAAAGGTGTGAAAGGGGCAACCTCTTAAACAGGAATTGGTTATTAACAGGAATTGTAAAGACAATAAAAGAAAAAGGGATATTCATCTCTCCCTTTGTCACAACATGATATATGATATGTGGGTTCTGTGTAATTTCTTTTTTTTATATAGCTTTTTATACAAGATATATGAATGGGTAATTTAAAACATTGACAATTGTCAAACCTTTTGTTGTAATTTTTCCCTCCTTCCCCCTCCCCCAGATGCCAGGTTGACTAATACATGTTACATATGTTAAAGTTTAAATTAAATACAATATATGTATACATGTCCAAACAGTTATTTTGCTGTCCAAAAAGAATCAGACTTTGAAATAGTGTGCAATTAGCAGGTGGACAAAAATAGGGGATTGGGAATTCTATGTAGTGGTTCATAGTCATCTCCCAGAGTTTTTTCACTGGGTGTAACTGGTTCAATTCATTACTGCTCTATAGGAAGTGATTTGGTTCATCTCATTGTTATAGATGGCCATGCCCATTAGAATTGATCATCATATAGTATTGTTGTTGAAGTATATGATGATCTCCTGGTTCTGGTCATTTCACTCAGCATCAGTTCATGTAAATCTCTCCAGGCCTTTCTGAAATCATCCTGTTGGTCATTTCTTACAGAAAAATAATATTCCATAATATACATAATGCCATAATTTATTCAGCCACTTTCCAATTTATGGGCATTCACTCAGTTTCCAGTTTCTGGCCACTACAAAGAGGGCTGCCACAAACATTCTTGCACATACAGGTCCCTTTCCCTTTAAGATCTCTTCAGGATATACGCCTAGTAGTAACACTGATGGGTCAAAGGGTATGCACAGTTTGATAATTCTTTGATCATAGTTCCAAATTGCTCTCCAGAATGGCTGGATGCATTCACAATTCCACCAACAATGTATCAGTGTCCCTGTTTTCCCACATCACCTCCAACATTGCGCATTATCTTTCCCTGTCATTCTAGCCAATCTGACAGGCGTGTAGTGGTATCTCAGAGTTGTCTTACTTTGCATTTCTATGATTAATAATAACTTGGAGCATTTTTTCATAAGGCTAGAAATAATTTCAATTACTTCATCTGAGAATTATCTGTTCATATCCTTTGATCATTTATCACTTGAAGAATGGCTTGATTTCTTATAAATTGGAGTCAGTTCTCTATATATTTTGGAAATGAGGCCTTTATCAGAATCTTTGACTGTAAAAATGTTTTCCCAGTTTATTTCTTCCCTTCTAATCTTGTTTGCATTAGTTTTGTTTGTACAAAACCTTTTCAATTTGATATAATCAAAAGTTTCTATTTTATGATCAATAATGACCTCTATTTCTTCTTTGATCATAAATTCCTTCCTCTTCCACAGGTCTGAGAGGTAAACTATTCTATGTTCCTCTAATTTATTTATAATCTTATTCTTTATGCCTAGATCATGAACCCATTTTAACCTTATCTTAGTGTATGGTGTTAAGGGTGGGTCAATGCCTAATTTCTGCCACACTGATTTCCAATTTTCCCAGCAATTTTTGTCAAACAAAAGCTGGGGTCTTTGGGTTTGTCAAACACTAGATTGCTATTGTTATTAACTATTTTGTCCATTGAACTTAACCTATTCCACTGATCAACTGGTCTTTCTTTTTAGCCAATACCAAATGGTTTTGGTGACCACTGCTTTATAATATAATTTTAGATCTGGTATAGCTAGGCCACCTTCATTTGATTTTTTTTTTCCATTAATTCCCTTGAAATTATTGACCTTTTGTTTTTCCATATGAACTTTGTTGTTATTTTTTCTAGGTAATTAAAATAGTATTTTGGGAGTCTAATTGGTATAGCGCTAAATAAATAGATTAGTTTAGGTAGAATTTTCATTTTTATTATATTTACTTGCCCTATCAAGAGCATTTAATATTTTTCCAATTGGTTTGATCAGACTTAATTTGTGTGGAAAGTGTTTTATAGTTTTGCTCATATAGTTTCTGATTTTCCCTTGGCAGATAGATTCCTAAATATTTTATACTATTGGTAGTTACTTTAAATGGAATTTCTCTTTGTAACTCTAACTGTTGGATTTTGTTAGTGACATATAAGAATGCTGATGACTTATGTGGATTTATTTTGTATCCTGCAACTTTGCTTAAGGTGTGGATTATTTCTAATAGCTTTTTAGTTGAATCTTTGGGGTTCTCTATGTATACCATCATATCATCTGCAAAGAGTGATAATTTGGTTTCCTCATTACCTACTCTAATTCCTTTAATCTCTTTTTCAACTCTTATTGCCAAAGCTAGCATTTCTAATATAATATTGAATAGTAATGGTGATAGTAGGCAACCTTGTTTTACTCCTGATCTTATTGGGAATGGTTGCAGTTTATCCCCATTACATATGATGCTTACTGATGGTTTTAAATAGATGCTACCAATTATTTTAAGGAAAAGTCTATTTATTCCTATACACTCAAGTATTTTTAATAGGAATGGATGCTGGATTTTATCAAATGCTTTTTCTGCATCTATTGAGATGATCATATGGTTTTTGTTAATTTGGTTATTAATATGGTCAATTATACTAATAACTTTCCTAATATTGAACCAGCTCTGCATTCCTAGTATAAATCCTACTTGATCTTGGTGTATTATCCTGGGGATGATTTTCTGTAGTCTTTTTGCTAATAAATTGTTTAAGATTTTAGCATCAATAGTCATTAGGGAACTTGGTCTATAATTTTTTTTCTCAGTTTTCAACTTACCTGGTTTAGATAGTAATACCATGTCTGTGTCATAAAAGGAATTTGGGAGAACTCCTTCATTCCCTATTTAAAAAAAATATGACATTTGGGCTAATTATTCTTTAAATGTTTGGTACAATTCACATGTAAATCCATCTGGTCCTGGGGATTTTTTCTTAGGGAGTTGTTTAACAGCTTGTTCTATTTCTTTTTCTGAAATGGGACTATTTAACCAATTTACTTCCTCCTCTGTTAATAGGGAAAACCTATAATTTTGGAGGTAGTCATCCATTTCACTTAGGTTAACCAATTTTTGTGCATAAAGTTGGGCAAAGTAACTCATTATTTCTCTAATTTCCTCTTCATTGGTGGAAACTTTTCCCTTTTGATTTTCAAGGCTAATAATTTGATTTTCCTCTCTCTTTTTTCTAATCAGATTTACTAAAGATTTATCTATTTTATTGGTTGTTTCATAAAACAAACTCTTAGTTTTATTTACTAGTTAAATAGTTTTTTAATTTCTTTTTTTGTTTATTTATTTTTATTAATTTTATAATTATAACTTTTTTTTTGACAGTACATATGCATAGGTAATTTTTTACAACATTATCCCTTGTACTCCCTTCTGTTCCGAATTTTTCCCCTCCTTCCCTCCACCCCCTTCTCTAGATGGAAGGCATTCCCATACATATTAAATATGTTATAGTATATCCTAGGTACAATATATATGTGCAGAACCGAATTTTGTTGTTGTTGTTGTTGTTGTTGTTGCAAAGGAAGAATTGGATTCAGAAGATAAAAAATAACCTGGGGAGAAAAACAAAAAATGCTAACAGTTTACACTCATTTCACATTGTTCCTTTTCTGGGTGTAGCTGATTCTGTCCATCATTGATCAATTGGAATTGGATTAGCTTTTCTCTATGTTGAAGCTATCCACTTCCATCAGAAAACATCCTCATACAATATCATTGTTGAAGTGTATAATGATCTCCTAGTTCTGCTCATTTCACTCAGCATCAGTTGATGTAAGTCTCTCCAAGCCTCTCTATATTCATCCTTTTGGTCATTTCTTACAGAACAATAATATTCCATGACTTTCTTATACCATAATTTACCCAACCATTTTCCAATTAATGGGCATCCATTCATTTTCCAGTTTCTAGCCACTACAAAAACATTTTGGCACATACAGGTCCCTTTCCCTTCTTTAGTATTTCCTTGGGATATAAGCCCAGTGGTAGCACTGCTGGATCAAAGGATATGCACAGTTTGATAATTTTTGGGGCATAATTCCAGATTGCTCTCCAGAATGGTTGGATTCTTTCACAACTCCACCAACAATGCATCAGTGTCCCAGTTTTCTCACATCCCCTCCAACACTCATCATTATTTGTTCCTGTCATCTTAGCCAATCTGTCAGGTGTGTAGTGGTATCTCAGAGTTGTCTGAATTTGCATTTCTCTGATCAACAGTGATTTGGAACACTCTTTCATATGAATGGAAATAGTTTCAATTTCATCATCTAAAAATTGTTTGTTCATATCCTTTGACCATTTATCAATTGGAGAATGGCTTGATTTCTTATAAATTAGAGTCATTTCTCTTTGTATTTTGGAGATGAGGCCTTTATCAGAACTTTTAACTGTACAAATGCTTTCCCAATTTGTTATTTCCCTTCTAATCTTGTTTGCATTAGTTTTGTTTGTACAAAAGCTTTTTAATTTGATGTAATCAAAATTTTCTATTTTGTGATCAATAATGATCTCTAGTTTTTCTTTGGTCACAAATTCCTTCCTCCTCCACAAGTCTGAGAGGTAAACTATCCTATGTTCCTCTAATTTATTTATGATCTAGTTCTTTATGCCTAAATCATGGACCCATTTTGATCTTATCTTAGTATGTGGTGTTAAGTGTGGGTCCATGCCTAGTTTCTGCCATACTAATTTCTAGTTTTCCCAGCAGTTTTTGTCAAATAATAAATTCTTATTCCAAAAGTTGGGATCTTTGGGTTTGTCAAACACTAGATTGCTATTTTTATTCACTATCTTGCCCTGTGAACCTAATCTGTTCCACTGATCAACTAGTCTATTTCTTAGACAATAGCAAATGGTTTTGTTGACTGCTGCTTTATAATATATTTCTAGATCAGGTACAGCTAGGCCACCTTCATTTGATTTTTTTTTCCATTACTTCCCTTGAAATTCTTGAACTTTTGTTCTTCCATATGAATTTTGTTGTTATTTTTTCTAAGACATTAAAATAGTTTCTTGGGAGTCTGATTGGTATAGCACTAAATAAATAGAATAATTTAGGGATTATTGTTATCTTGATTATATTCACTCTGCCTATCCAAGAGCATTTAATGTCTTTCCAATTATTTAAATCTGACTTTATTTTTGTGGCAAGTGTTTTGTAATTTTGCTCATAGAATTCCTGGCTTTCCTTTGGTAGATATATTCCAAAATATGTTATTCTATCAACAGTTATTTTGAATGGAATTTTTCTTTGTATCTCTTGCTCTTGGATTGTGTTGGTAATGTGTAAAAATGCTGAGGATTCATGTGGATTTATTTTGTATCCTACAACTTTGCTAAAGTTCTGAATTATTTCTAGTAGCTTTTTAGCAGAGTCTTTGGGGTTCTCTATGTATACCATCATATCATCTGCAAAGAGTGATAGTACAATATTGAATTTCTAGTACAATATTGAATAGTAATGGTGATAGTGGGCAACCTTGTTTCGCTCCTGATCTTACTGGGAAACGTTCCAGTTTATTGCCATTACATATGATATTTACTGACGGTTTTAAATATATGCTCCTTATTATTTTAAGGAATAGTCCATTTATTCCTATATTCTCAAGTGTCTTTAGTAGGAATGGATGTTGGATTTTATCAAATGCTTTTTCTGCATCTATTGAGATGATCATATGTTTTTTGTTAATTTGGTTATTGATATAGTCGATTATGCTAACAGTTTTCCTAATATTGAACCAGCCCTGCATTCCTGGTATAAATCCCACTTAGTCATAGTGTATTATCCTGGGGATGATTTTTCTGTACTCTTTTTGCTAATATTTTATTTAAGATTTTAGCATCAATATTCATTAGGGAGATTGGTCTATAATTTTCTTTTTCTCTTTTCAGCCTACCTGGCTTAGGTATCAGTACCATGTCTCATAAAAGGAATTTGGTAGGACTCCTTCAATCCCTATATTTCAAATACTTTATATAGCATTGGAGTTAGATGTTCTTTAAATGTTTTGTAGAATTCACATGTAAATCCATCTGGTCCTGGGAATTTTTTCTTAGGGAGTTGGTTAATAGTTTGTTCTATTTCTTTTTCTAAGATGGGACTGTTTAACCAATTTACTTCTTCCTCTGTTAATCTGGGAAAGCTGTATTTTTGAAGGTATTCTTCCATTTCATTTAAGTTATCGAATTTATTGGCATAAAGTTGGGCAAAGTAACTCCTAACTATTGTTCTAATTTCCTTTTCATTAGTGGTGAGTTCTCCCTTTTCATTTTCAAGACTAACAATTTGCTTTTCCTCTTTCCTTTTTTAAATCAGATTTACTAAGGGTTTGTCTATTCTGTTAGATTTTTCATAGAACCAATTTTTAGTTTTATTAATTAATTCAATAGTTTTTTTACTTTCAATTTTATTAATCTCACCTTTTATTTTTAGAATTTCAAGTTTCATGTTTGTCTGGGGTTTTTTAATTTGTTCCTTTTCTAGCATTTTTAGTTGTAAGCTCCATTCATTGACCTTCTCTTTCTCTATTTTTTTATGCAAGTAGGTCTCTAGAGATATAAAACTTCCCCTTATTACTGCTTTGGCTGTATCCCACACATTTTGCTATGATGTCTCATTATTGTCATTTTCTTGGGTGAAGTTATCAATTATGTCTATGATTTTCTGTTTCACCCAATCATTTTTTAGTAAAAGATTATTTAGTTTCCAATTATTTTTTGGTCTATTTTCCCCTGGCTTTTTATTTAATGTAATTTTCATTGCATTGTGGTCTGAAAAGGATGCATTTACTATTTCTGGCTTACTGCATTTGATTTTGAGGTTTTTATGTTCTAGGATATGATCAATTTTTGTATAGGTTCCATGAATACTGAGAAAAAAGTGTATTCCTTTCTGTCTCCAATTAGCTTTTGCCAAAGATCTATCATATCAAACTTTTCTAGTGTTCTATTTTCCTCTGACTTCTTTCTTATTTATTTTGTGGTTTGATTTATCTAATTCTGAGAGTGCAAGGTTGAGATCTCCCACTATTATAGTTTTGCTTTCTATTTCTTTTTGCAGCTCTCTTAACTTCTCTTTTAAGAATTTAGATACTGCACCACTTTGTGAGTATATGTTTAATATTGATACTGCTTCATTATCTATGCTACTCTTTAGCAAGATATAATGCCCTTCCTTATCTCTTTTAATTAGATCAATTTTTGTTTTTGCTTGATCTGAGATGAGGATGGCTACCCCTGCTTTTTTGGCTTCACCTGAAGCATAGTAGATTCTGCTCCACCCTTTTACTTTTAGTTTGAATGTATCACCCTGTCTCAGGTGTGTTTCCTGTAAACAACATATAGTAGGATTCTGGCTTTTAATCCAGTCTGCTAACTGCTTCCTCTTTTTGAGGCAGTTTGCCCCATTCACATTTATGGTTAGAAGGACTAATTCTATATTGCTTGCCATCCTGTTAATGCCTGCTTATGCTTTTCTCCTTTTCTTCCCTCTTACCCCCCCCCCAGTATTAAACTTGTGAGCAGCACTTGCTTTTCACAGCCCTCTCTTTTTAGTATCCTTCCCGCACCTTAAAGTTCCTCCCCCTATTTTACACCTTTTCCTCACAATTTCTGTATTCCCTTACCTTTAGCTTACTCCTTCCCTCCCAGTTTTCAATAAAGTGGAAGAAGTTTCACCATAAATCAAATATATCTATTGATATACACTATGTTCATCCCCCTCCTTTCTTTCTCTCAGATATAATAGGTTACCTTTGCCTCTTCATGAGATGTAGTACCACCACTTTGCACTTTTTTATGATATAATTTCCTTTTCACCTCTAGTTTCTAGGACAAATTATACATGTGTTCTTTACATATCTTAACAGCAGAAATATAGTTCTCATGATTTTTATTTACCTTTTTAGAAATCTCTTGAGTTCTGTATTTGAAGATCAAACATTTTTTGTAGATCTGGTTTTTTCATCAAGAATAGATGGAATTCATTTATTTCGTCCATCTTCTTCCCTGGAAAAGGATGCTCATTTTTGCTGGCTAAGTTATTCTTGGCTGCATACCAAGTTCCTTAGCCTTTTAGAATATCATATTCCAGGCCCTTCCTTCTTTTAATGTGGACACTGCTAGATCCTCGGTTATCCTTATTGTGGCTCTTCCATATCTGAATTGCTTTTTTCTAGCACCTTACAATATTTTTTCCTCTGTCTGATGGTTCTTGAACTTGGCCACTATATTTCTTGGTGTTTTGATTTTAGGGTCCCTTTCAGTAGGTGATCAATGAATTTTTTAGTGTCCATTTTACCCTCTCTTTCCAAAACTTCTGGGTAGTTCTCTTTGATAATATCCTTGAAAATAGTGTCCAGGCTCTTTTTTTCCTCACATTTTTCAGGGAGTCCAATTATTCTCAAATTGTCTATCCTGGATCTGTTTTCCATGTCTGTTGTCTTTCCAATAAGGTACTTGACATTCTTTTCCATTGTTTTGTTTTTTTGGTTTTGCTTGACTACTTCTTGGTTTCTCCTTGAGTCATTCATTTGTACTTGTTCGAGTCTAATTTTCAATGATATATTTTCTTCACTCACTTTTTTTATATCTTTTTGTAATTGTCCAATTGAATTTTTATCTTCTATGGAATATTTTTCCATTTCATCCATTTTATTTTTTAGAGACCTGTTTTCTTTTTCCAACTCACTAATTTCATTTCTCAATGATGTGATTTCTTTATCCACTCTGGATGACTTCTCCAGACTCTCTTGCCAAGCTTCCCTTGCCTTTTCCCATTTCTCTTCTATCTCTCTTGTGAGAGCCTATTTGATTTACTTTGTGAGAGTTTTGTGTTTTGAGGAACAGATCATATTCCCCCTTAGGGGATTCCTCTGGAGAGAGTCTGGTTTTTAGTCTCCTCAGGGTTTGAAGTCTGCTCTCTCTCCATACAGAAGCTGTCAATGGTTAGAGCCCTTTTAAATTTTTTTTCATTTTGTCAGAGTGGGAATCGAAGAATACAAATTGATAAGAGAAACAATTGTTCTGTTTCTGGGGGGGATGTGTCTGGAAAGTGTCACCTGGCTATCTCTACAGACTGCGGGAGACAACAGCAAGGCACTAACAGGACAGTGATGGCTGTGCTGCATCTGCGCTCTGAAGCTCTGAGAACTGCTGAGTCACTCTGAGTGTTGGTGGGGGTAACCAGGTCTAGAGAGGAGCTAGCTTTCCAGGGTTTTATTCTTTACCTCCGGTGTTTACACCTTCTCTGCTGATCCTGGCTTACTGCCAAGATAGAATATCCACACTGTGTTAAAGGCTGTTTTGCAGAAACGGATAAGATTGCACACCTCCCTCCTATGGTCTGAGCAGTGTGAGCTGCCTACCTTGCTCTTGCTCCTGTCCTCAGTCTACGCCCAATCTATTCATCCCCTCCCCTGAGCAAACACAGACCTTTTCTGGTGAGTTTCAAGGATGTCTTCTTTTGGTCATTATTTGTGTTTTTTTTTTTTTTTTTTTTTTTTTTTTTCCTAGTCAAGCAGTAATTCTGAGGCTTGTCATGAAGTAAATTCTGAGAGAAAACGTGGAGCTCAAGCAGCTGTGTGCCTCCTCACCGCCATCTTGGCCCGGAAGTTTTTTTTTTTTTTACTTTCAATATTATCAATTTCTCTTTTTAATTTTAGAATTTCAAGTTTAATATTTGATTGGGGGGGTTTAATTTGGTCTTTTCCTAGCTTTTTAAAGTTGCAAGCCCAATTCACTGATCTTCTCTTTTTCTCTTTTATTCAAGTAAGCCTCTAAAGATTTAAAATTTCCCCTTATTACTACTTTGGCTGCATCCCACAAATTTTATTATGATGTCTCATCATTGTCATTATCTTGAATGAAATTATTAATTGTGTCAATAATTTACTGTTTCACCCCACCGTTTTTTAAGATGAGATTATTTAATTTCCAATTATTTTTTGGTCTATTTACCCCTAACTTTTTGTTGAATATAGTTTTTATTGCATCTGAAAAGAAAGCATTTCATTTTTTTGCCTTCCTGCATTTAATTTTGAGGTCTTTATGTCTTAATATATGGTGAATTTTTGTATAGGTTCCATGAACTGCTGAGAAGGAAATATACTCCTTTCTGTCACCATTCAGTTTTCTCCAAAGATCTATCTTACTAATTTTTCTAATATTCTATCTACCTCTTTAATTTTTTTCTTATTTGTTTTGTGATTTGATTTATCTAATACTGAAATGCAAGGTTGAGATCTCCCACTATTATAGTTTTGCTGACTATTTCTTCTTGCAACTCTCTTAACTTCTCCTTTAGGAAGTTAGATACTATACTACTTGGTACAAATATATTTAATATTGATATTGCTTCATTGTCTATGCTATCCTTTAGCAAGATATAGCTGCCTTACTTATCTCTTTTAATTAGATCAATTTTTGCTTTTGCTTAATTAGAAATAAGGATGGCCACCCCTGCTTTTTTTTACTTCACTTGAAGCATAATAGATTCTGCTCCAGCTTTTTATCTTTACTCTGTATGTATCTCCCTGCTTTAAATATTTCCTGAGAACAACATATTGTAGGGTTCTGACTTTTGATCCAGTCTGCCATCCACCTCTGCTTAATGGGAGAGTTCATCCCATTCACATTTACAGTTAAAATTACTAAATCTGTATTTCCAGCCATCTTATTATACCCAGATTATGTTTTTCTTTTTCTTGCGGCCCCCCCCCCCAATGCTCTTTCCCAGTATTAAACTTATGGGCTCTACTTGTGTCACGACACTCACCCTCTTTAGGAACCCCCCTTCCCCCCTCTGAATCTCTTCCCCTGTCATGTACCCTTCCTTTATTACTCTTTTCCTTTTCCCTTTCCCTCTCCCCCCTTTTAATGAGGTGAGAGAAAATTCTGTGTGAAACAAATATGTAAATTATTTTCTTTTTTAGCCAAGTCTGATGAGAGTAAGATTCATACAATGTTCCTCCCCCTCTCTAAATTCCTTCAGATATGATAAGTTTCCTTTGCCTCTAAGTGGGATATAATTTCCTTCTTTTTATCCCCCCTTTCCCCTTTTTCTGACACTATCCCTTTTCCATTTGTACTTCTTTTTTTGTGTGTGTGTTATATCAGTAAAATCAAATTATACATGTAGTATTTATGTATATCCACAATAGAAATATGATTATCAAATATTCCTTTTACCTTTTTCTGCTTCTCTTGAGTCCTATGCTTGGAGAACAATTTTTTTTTTATTTAGATCTTTTTTTTTTTTCCTTAGAAACAATTGGAATTTATCTGTTTCATTAAATGTCCATCTTCTTACATGGAAAAAAAACTGTTCAGCTTAGATGGATAGTTTATTCTTGGTTGCATTTCAATTACTTTTGCCTTTCAAAATATCCTTTAATGTGCAGGCAGGCAGATCTTGAGTGATCCTTATTGTGGCACCCTGGTTTTTGAATTTTTTTTTCTGGCTGTTTGTAATCTTTTTTTCTTAGTCTGATAGTATTGAAATTTGGCCACAATATTCCTTGGAATTTTAATTTTAGGGTCTTTTTCAGAAGGTGTTCAATGAATTTTTCAATGCCTATTTTACTTTCTGATTTATTACATCTGCGCAGTTCTCTTACAGATTTCCTGTAAAATAGTATCTAGGCTCTTTTTCTCATCATAATTTTAGGAAGTCCAATAATCCTTGGATTATCTCTCCTAGATCTATTTTCCAGGTCTGTCATTTTCCCAAGTAGATATTTAACGTTTTTCTCTAATTTTTCATTTTTTTTTGGTTTTGCTTGATTAATTCTTGATGTCTCAATGAATCATTTATTTCTATTTGTTCAATTCTGAGTTTTAATGAATTATTTTCTTCATTAGCTTTTTTTACTTCATTTTGTATATATCCAACTGAGTTTTTAAATGAGTTGTTTTGCTCTATGGAAATTTTTTTTTCCATTTCACTAAGTTTTGGGTTTTTTTGTTTTGTTTTGTTTTGTTTTGTTTTGTTTTGTTTTGTTTTGTTTTGTTTTGTTTTGTTTTGTTTTGTTTTTACAGAGTTATTCAATTCACAAATCCTACTTTCTTTGGAAGTTTTTAAATTTTCCAATTCACAAATGCTACTTTCCTGTGATTTCTTTACCTTTTCCAATTCACAAATTCTGTTTCCCTGCACTTCCTGTGAATTCTTTACCTTTTCCAATTCACATTTCAGTAAGTTGTTACTCTCTTGCATAGCTTCTCTTTCCTTTCCCCATTTTTCTTCTAACTCTCTTTTGAGATTTTTAATAGTCCCTTCTAGGAGAATGTTATTTGGGGTATTATCTGGAGGCTGTTTATTATTAGTCTCCTGGGGTTGAGAACCTGCTCTTTCTATATAGAAGCTATAGATCGTCCTTTTGATTTTTTTTTTACTAATTTTTAAAAGCCTGTAGAGTCTGCCTTCAGGGCAAGGAAGTTACCAGATTCCTCTGCAAAGCAGGGATAGGTGTCAGCCAGCTACAGAGACTGGCCAGGTATGGAGTGGTATGGGAAAGAATTCCTCACTAGAAGTGGTTTAGACTTGATTAGCACAGCTAAGCTTTTTAAGTGCCCAGTGAATAACCCCACTGTTCAGATTAGCAACTGTCCTGAGGCTTGAGACTTTTCAGCAAAAGTGTCACTACCCCAAGCCAAGCTGGCTATGGGGCTGTGGGAATTAACAGCTGACGAGCAAATACCCTGCACTGACCAGAAGTGTCTCTGCCCAGGGAAGTACAGTTATACTGCAGAAGTTCTATTGCACAGGCCAAGCCCCCCACTGTGCAGATGAGAGGCTGCCCTGGGCTGTGCCCCCCTCCCTGTACAGATTTGTAATTGCCCCAGGAAAAGCCCCATACTGCAGAATGGGGCCATACAGGTGTGTTGTGGTCTGTGCTGAGTTCCTTCCAGTTTTGGGTGGGTATAGCCAGGTCCTGTTAGGTTCTGGCATTTTTACAGTACGCTCTACCTTTGGCTCTAATTTCTCTGCTGGTCAGCTGCTTTATAAGCAAGACAGAGAAATCAGCCTATGCCAGAGTTGTCTCTGTACTTTTTCTAACCACAGAGGCCAGCCCCTCCCCTGGTAGTCTGTTTGTCAATCTCTCCTATTTCTCTGTTTGTGCCGATCTATTCCGGCCCCTCAAGACAAACCTTTCTGATGAACTTCCAGATTACCTTTGGCTGGTGAGATTTACTTCTAGTCTTAGTGAATTTTGCCAGTCAAGTGCTATTTTTAAGGCTGAATTTAATTATTGATTGGGAGTTATGAGAGGAGATTAGAAAGTCCTATGTGCTTTCTCTGCCGTCTTGGCTCCACGTAGTTCTATGGAATTTCAGTGATTGTTGTAGGGGGAAAAATATACCAAAGGAAATTGTTGTAACTGGTGACTTTTTGGGGAGCAGAAGACTAGTGGAATGTCCAGTGTTTTGTCTCACTTAATACAAGGTGAAATGCTAGTGCATTCTATACCTTTCAGATATTCCAAGGACTTAAAAAGAATCAATGGAACCTCACAATTCAAGAAACTATTGGCAAGGCTCATTCCCAAATTAAAACAATCACTAGTAAAGACTGGTTTCTCTTCTAACTAGTCTACCTTAAAGACTCATATTCAAGAGGCTTTTTTTCTACATTCCTTTAACTTAAAGGCAAATCTGTCACTTCCAGAGTGGATACAAATATTTATTCCTTTATATTTCAAATGAGTTTTTCCATGTAGAATAGATATGTTTAAAAATATCAATAAATTAATCAGCAAGCATTTATTAAGCAATATATGTCAGATATTATGCTAAGTATTGGGAGTGCAAAAATAAAAATGAAATAATCCTTGCTCTCAAAGAGCTTACATTCTAACAAAGGAGACAGGTGTAGACAAATATGTAGAATAGATACAAAATATGAATGCAGTTTTGATTTGAGAGGGAGGCAGTAAAAACAGTGAAAAGTCATTCATTCAGATTCTGGTGTAAAGGGTTGAAACTCTTAAAAGGTGTGTTTGAATCAGACAACTGAGAACTTAAAGTTAATTACCTATTGGACAATAACTCTATTAGAATATACTTGGAATTTCTCTTCTCTCACTTAATGCTGGGTCAATGCTTGAGGTTAAGAGAATTGTAGGTAAGGATTAAGGGGTGGAGTGAGAGAGGGGAGAGAATTTCATTTGGCCTCAGGACAAGGAGGAGAAAAGTGTGGAGATTCGGGACTCTAGAATCAAGGAGGGATCCTTGGCAAAACTCCTGGAAGTTTAGTCCATCTCCTTCACTTCTTTCCCTAAAGACTAAGGACTTTTCTTATCCTGACTCTGGCTGATCCTGAGGCCTTCAGGGAGCTAGCCCACAATTTACATTCTGGCTACTCAGAATTTTGATAATTTATAAAAAACAGAGCTAACATTTATCATTTTTCTCTCTATGATGGAAGAATTCATTAAAATGAAGAGTTCCTATGTCACTTCAGTTAATGTTTTTGCTATTTTTTCTGAATCTATGATTTCCTGATGTGGAAACTCCTATCAGATGAGTAAATAATCTGTAACTTATGGTCTTGGAGAATTAGTTGAAAGGTCAAGTGAGTTGCCTATGGTCATACAAATAAAGTCTTAGAGCAGAGTTTGAAACAGGATTTTCTGACTCTACTTCTGTTTCTTAGTATTTCAGCACCATGGCTCAGCTATATTCTCCCAATGGAAATTCTCCAACCACCTTGAACTCTTTACCCTGTAACAATTCTGTTGCAATCCCAGTGAAGTTCTTTCAGAACTTCTGTTTCAAAGAAGACCCTGTCCTTTATTTTTCCTCTCCTGGCTCTATTTTTGACTCTCTCTAGGCTTTGCCACCTTGCTTCCCTATTCCTATCCCTTTGCCTCTATTTCAACTTTTGAGTTATATCTTGCTTCCTTCATTAGCCTATAAACCATCTGAGGTCAAGAGCTGCCTTTTTGGTGTTTCATATATGTCTCCTCAGAATTTAGCTGAGTGCCCTGCATATAATAAGAACTTAATAAATATTTGTTGAATTTTTGACTCCAAAGATGGTTCTCTATGTACTAGGCCTACTACAATGAACCTTTTTAATATCAGACCAAAATATATTCAAATATTAAGTATAAATAGTTAAAATAAAATTCCCTTACCTACTTAAACTACTCTATATTCCCCTCTTTCTCTCTCCTCTCTCTTTTTTCTCTCTCTTTATATATATACATAGATATACATCTATAGCTTATAAATCTATTAATAATCTATTATCTGTCATGTATAATCTTACATATCTATTAATCATCTATTATGTATTGGTTGTATTGGTTATCTCTCTGTGTGTCTCTCTCTGATTCTGTGTCTATGTCTGTCTATATGACTTTCATTATGTAGCTGTAATAAATGCTTTTATTCTCAAAATAGATATTGATAGCATAGTCTATAAGTATGAATATTAAGGGACATGTGTAGGCAATGATAAAAAATGACCAGCTAATTTTCCCATTTGGCTTTTCTTTAAATCCTTTCTTCAGGATTTCATTAGAAGATGCTTAGTCTCATAGTGTAGACGTAATATATATTTCAAAGGAGGAATGCCATGTGCATTGAATTCTAATTATGAGAGACCCTCATTGGCCTAGGACAATTGTAAAAGCTGTCTGACATTCATGAACTGGCTTCTCAGTTTCTGCATGGCTGATTGCATTTCTTTGTTTCTCAAGGTATAGATGATGGGTTTTAAGAGAGGGGTGAAAACAGTGTGGAAAATACAGAGAGGATTTTATCCACTGGAAAATTACTGAATGGCCAGGCATAGATAAAGATGCAGGGTCCAAAGAATAATGTTACAACAGTAATATGAGCTGTCAAGGTGGCACGTGCCTTTGCTATGCCAGCTGATGAGTATTGTCGCACAGTAACTAAGATGACAGTATAGGAAATTAGCAACAGTATAAAAGAAGTCATGGCCATCAGTCCACTGTAAGAAAGCATAATTATATATAGAATATATGTATCTGCACAGGCAAGTTTGATTACCAAGGGAAAGTCACAGAAAAAACTACCTACTTCATTGGGGCCACAGAAGGGTAGATTCACAGGTCAACTGGCTCAAGGAGTGCAGGATTCCAATGACCCATGAAGCCACAACTAAGCCTGTACACCTCTGCAAACATAATGGTCACAGAATGTTTGCACATAGCCACATATCTGTCATACGACATAGCTACAAGAAGCACCATCTCATCACCAGCAAAAACATGTAGAAAGAATATCTAGGCCATGCAGCCATCAAAGGAGATGCTCTTGTGTTCCAAAAGGAAGTCTGCAATCATCTTGGGTGTAGCAAAAGTGGATAGTCACACATCAGTGAAGGAGAGGTTGCTGAGCAGAAAGTACATGGGAGTGAGCAGGGCACATTCATAGATCACTGTGAGCCCATTGAGAAAATTACCCAACAAAATAGCCATATAAAATATGGTAAAAAACAGAAAGTAGAAAAGTTGGAACTCTGAGGATTCAAAAAGCCCCAACAACATAAATTCAGCTCCTCCTGAATAATTTGCTTGGTCCATGGTGTCAAATTTCAAGTTGGGACTAGAAGTTTTCTGTCGAGAAAGTGGAAAAAAGATATGAGAATATCATATGATTAGCAACAGAAATGAAAATGTGAGATAAAATCAAAGATAAATTCCATTAGCTGATATGACAACTTATACCTCCTTTAATTTCTTGCTCAGTTCCTTCTACAAACATACACACACACACACACACACACACACACACACACACACACATTTCATTTTCTTTCAGAAGTACATATGCATTATATTGTTCTTCAAAGGAATATACTGGCACATTATGGATATGCTAAGAAATAGACTGATACTTCTTTCATTTACCATACTCTTTTCTAACATGAATGATTAATTCTGCACACTGGACTGAATCAACAAGAGTATTTGCTACTTAAAATTAGTAAAATAAGAGAACTGCATTATTTGGCTAATGTAAACTATTTGAATGGTCATTTATACATCAGTAGCTTCTATGGGGATCAGCTGCTGTTACAACTATTGAATAAAGTAATATTTATCACTCATAGAAGAATTAATGATAATAACTAGATTTCCTTTATCATTTATCATACACACACATAATTTCATTGGATAATGTGGCAGTAAAAATGCTGGCTTCCTAAGCAGATGACTTGAGTCTGAGGATACCTAGTAGATGTATGACTCTGCAGATTGTTTCACACCTCAGTCTTCGGTTTTCTCATATATAAAATGAGGGATTAATACTGGATAGTCCCTAGGGTTCTTTTTAGCTCTTAATCTAATCTCTTTGAAGGTTATGATATGGTTCAAGTCTCTAAAGTGATTAGAAACATGAAATATGAGGTGCTATGGTTATAAACATCATCATCATAAACTATCACTGAAACTCTGACTTATGGATCTGAATGAATCTCACAATAGGATTATCTGCCATTTAATATGGGTCAAGGAAACAAATAAACTTATTTAAATTTAAGCAACATTTGCTAACTACGCATTCCAAATATCAGTGAAATGAGAAAATAAAATTGAACATTATCAGAGCTGAAATCAGTGGTGGGAAAGGTAACTAGCTGCCTAGATAAGGAAACATAAGGAAATAGGAATCAATTCTTACAATAATTCTTTAAGTGAATAGTCATTATTTAAGTTCTTATTTAATAACTATTCACTTATTTAAAATAAGTTTTTAAGTAAATAGTTCTAAAGTGAACATAATTAATGCCAGAAATTTTCTTTTTTTTTGTACTAAAATACTTTTTATAGGAGTAACAGCTAAAAGCTCAAAGTCCCCTTTAGATAGTAACACACAAGCACTGTGATTTTCAAATCTCAAGTTGAAAAAGCAGTAGCTAAGCTAAACAGATATTTTGTCAGACAGTAAATCTTGTTTCCTGAATTAGCATGAAAAGATTTCATTTTAAGATTCGAAGTTCAATGGCATAAATAC
Organism: Sminthopsis crassicaudata; assembly: GCF_048593235.1. Lineage (NCBI taxonomy): Eukaryota > Metazoa > Chordata > Mammalia > Dasyuromorphia > Dasyuridae > Sminthopsis > Sminthopsis crassicaudata. The sequence goes on from NC_133618.1 coordinate 260,610,810, forward strand.
AACAAACAAAGTTACAATTTGATCATGGCTGAGATTAAAAAGAAAAAAAAAATCAAAACGAAAATAATAGCTTTGTAAAGATTTAAGACAATAGAAATGACACATAAAATTTATATTGTTGCATAAAAGCACCAGATAGAGCCTCAGAACAGAGGAGGAAGTAAATTCCTTAAATAGTCCCATTTTAGAAAAAAGAAATAGAACAAATTATTAAATAACTCCCTAAGAAAAAATTCCCAGGACCAGATGGATTTACATATGGATTCAACCAACATTTAAAGAACAATTAATTCTAATACTATATAAACTATTTGAAAAAATAGGGAATGAAGGACTCCTACCAAATTCCTTTTATGACACAGACATGGTACTGATACATAAACCAGGTAGGAAAAAAAAAACAGAGAAAGAAAATTTTAGATATAAAAATATAGAAATAGAAAATTATAGACTAATCTCTCTAATGTATATTGATGCAAAAATCTGAAATAAAATATTAGCAAAGAGATTATAGATAATCATCCCCAGGATAATACACCATGACTAAGTAGGATTAATACCAGGAATGCAGGGCTGGTTCAATATTAAGAAAACTATTAGCATAATTGATTATTGCAATAAACAAATTATCAAAAAGTATATGATTATCTCAGTAGATGCAGAAAAACCACTTGATGTAATCCAACACCCATTCCTATTAAAAACACTTGAGAATATAGGAATAAATGGATTTTTCCTTAAAATAATAGCATCTGTTTAAAACCATTAGCAGGCATCATATATAATGGGGATAAACTAGAACCATTCCCAATAAGATCAGGTGTGGAACAGGGTTGCACACTATCACCATTGCTATTCAATATTTGTTAGGTTCTTATGAGATAATGAGATATTAGGTTTTTACTAAGTGCTAAGTCGGTACTTAACAATTCTCTAGTTCTGGCCTTTACTGGGAGTTTTACTTGTGAATTCCTGGGGAGGAGCAAGTTCATTGGTTGAAGTAATTTTTCCCAGAAGCCCTTGCATTATCCCACGCCCATTCTCTGGGAGGATAAAAGAGGGTGGCACTCCAGAGATAGAGAGTCTCTGTTCTAGGTCAGAGTTAGAGCGGCTCTCTGGAGGAGAGAGAGTCTTGTCTGGGCCAGACTTAAGGCGGCTCTCCAGAGGAAGAAGTCTCCTCTAGACCAGAGAGCTATCAGCAGTTTCTGGAGATGACAGCACGTTACATATTGGCGTCCACAACGTGGGGCAAGGACTTTTGCTTATCCTGACAAGGACTTATTCTGAGCCCTTCAGAGGAGCTAGCCCAGACCTTAGCATTTAAGGACTTATTCTGAGCCCTTCAGAGGAGCTAGATCAGACCATCGCAATTTGGCACCCGAACAGGGACAGACAGGATCCTGATTCCAGTGGAAAAACCTCTGATTCAGATTCCAGTGGAAAAGACTTTCTGACACAGAAATAACTGTGAGTAACAAGGAAACTTTGTTAAAGATTAAGTGAGTGTTCTAATAGACAAATAAGGAACTTGCCTTGTTAAGGGCTAAACCAGCAATCTCTTATAGCTGAAATGGGGCAGATGTTAGCTAAAGACAAAAGTGTTAAGTACCGACTTAGCACTTAATAAAAAACTTATATCTTATTATCTCATTAGCACTTAGTAAGAACCTAACATCTCCCCCTTTCTTTTGATTTAGAACATAGGCTGGTCATGACCTTGAAACATCCATCCATCAATATGGGAGGCATTACACATAATTACATAGATTACATAAACACATAGTAACATAGTAACATAATACATGCTAGAAGTATGTAACAAAGAACATGATCAAATAATCATAAATTGAAAATGTATAAATGTCCATAAGTCCATTGTCCATTAGTCTCATCTTGTGTTAGGAAGTCCAATGATTCCTGCTGGTTTTAAAGTTCTTTAACAGTCTTCTTATTGCTCTTTCAGTATCAGATGTTTCTTAGATTTTATCCTTTGTTTTGATGTCTTTCTCTTTTTCTGTCTCTCTCCAATGGACACAGCGAATATGATTCCTTCTCCTGCTGAAGAAATACAAGCAAACCCTCTCCCCCAGGCAGTTAATTTATCTGGTCCCTTCCATTCACCACTTTCTAAATCACTTCTCATCATCTGGCAATTACATTGGAGTTGTTTGCACTGGACACAGCCCTGTTGGTTTAAAAGGCCTATATTCTCCCCAAGTGTAATCCATTTTTGCAATTTGATTGCCTTTTGGCTGACTTATCAGGTAATCCCTTTCTGCCATGCCATTGCTTTTCTGCTGGTTGATCAAATCAGAGTCCTGACCTTCTAAAGGCTCTTTGGGTGTAACATCAGCTCATCATGCCCCAAGTCTTTTTTGCCTGCGGCCTTGTACCTGGACCCCTCATCACGTTTCCCTGAATTATTCTACACTCTGATGCCTAATGGAGTCCTCTGTTGCATTTTGGATATGGGGTTTTAGGTCTTCTTTCACCCTGTCTTCTCACTCTTTCTCCATATTTACACTGAGCTCTTAGATGTCCAATTTTTCCACATTGGAAACATCGACGAGTTTCTCTAGATGTCCCTTGCCAGGAGGGACCCTGTCTTTCCACATTCATCATAGTCCGGGTCTAAAAAGCATTTGTTCCTACAACACATCATCTTATGATCTCCTCTAAAGGAGAATCTTTGTTTAATCCCCATATAATTCTTTTGCAAATCTCATTGGCATTTTCCTTAGCCAGATGTCTGGTCATTATTTCTGTAGCTGCATTTTCTGCAATAGTTCTTTTAACAGCAGTTTGCAAACGTCCCACAAAATCTGCAAAAGGTTCATTGGGACCTTGCTCTATTTTAGTGAAAGCCTCTCCCCAATCTTTCTGTCCAGAGAGGACACCCCAAGCTTTTATTGCAGCCTTAGCAATTTGCGCATATATTGTCATGGTATAATTAATCTGTTCTGAATTCTCTCCATACCGACCTTCACCAGCTAAGTGCTTAAAAGTGAATTTTGTGTTAACTCCTATTTCCAAATTGCACCTGACTTGGATTTTACATAATTCACAAAACTCCGTAAGGCATAACAAATTTTGTCCAGGTTCTAGACATGTCCTTGCTATGAATTTCCAATCATTTGGGGTTAGGACTTCATAAGACAAACCATCTAGTAGCATTTTAACGTAAGCTGATGTAGCCCCATAAAGGGTACAACCTTTTTTCAAATCTTTAATTTTATTCAAATCTAAAGGTGCATATCTTCTTTTTTGACCTACAGAGTCAATATCTTCAATCACAGGATATGCATGTATAAAATCACTTATATCCTGTCCTTCTCTCTCTCCCTTTAACCAATGCTTTTTCTAATCTTGTCATAGGCTTAGGCTGTTTCACAGGCAATTCCGTTTGTGTTTCTGCCTCTTCCCCTCCTCCTTCTTCCTCCACCTCTGAAGGTGGAGTTGATGTGGGCCCATCAGTAATCTGCTCTCTAGGTGGGGTTGAAGCTTCTTCAAGAGAATAAGAGTCATCACACCCTAATTACTCATTTAAATCCCTTTGCTCTTGGGCAAGATCTTAATCTTTCCTTTTTTCCTCACACTTCCTCCTCTGTTCATTTTTAAAACTTTTCTTTCTCCTACAACTTGCTCGATAGTTTAAGGCTAATTGAATTATGTTGTAGATATAAAATACTTTGAATAAAGCCCATTTTTTTGCGTGAAATTCTCTCATTTCAAATCCCACTAGCTTCCAGTTATCTACATCTATCTTTTCTTCCTCTAAAAACCAAGGAGACGTGCGTCTTAATGTAGCCAAGAATTTAGCATTCTGTACCCAGGTTACAAGTAAACTCTGCTCATCAATTATCTTAATTATACTCCTTATAGTACCACTCCTGATTGGGGGTAGAGCTGAGGCTGCCACTGGGGCTGGGGCTGAGTCTGCTGTGGTCGAGGGATTGTCTTTTAGATTTGAATAAAATTAAAGATTTTGTCTTTAGCTAACATCTGCCCCATTTCAGCTATAAGAGATTGCTGGTTTAGCCCTTAACAAGGCAAGTTCCTTATTTGTCTATTAGAACACTCACTTAATCTTTAACAAAGTTTCCTTGTTACTCACAGTTATTTCTGTGTCAGAAAGTCTTTTCCACTGGAATCTGAATCAGAGGTTTTTCCACTGGAATCAGGATCCTGTCTGTCCCTGTTCGGGTGCCAAATTGCGATGGTCTGATCTAGCTCCTCTGAAGGGCTCAGAATAAGTCCTTAAATGCTAAGGTCTGGGCTAGCTCCTCTGAAGGGCTCAGAATAAGTCCTTGTCAGGATAAGCAAAAGTCCTTGCCCCACGTTGTGGACGCCAATATGTAACGTGCTGTCATCTCCAGAAACTGCTGATAGCTCTCTGGTCTAGAGGAGACTTCTTCCTCTGGAGAGCCGCCTTAAGTCTGGCCCAGACAAGACTCTCTCTCCTCCAGAGAGCCGCTCTAACTCTGACCTAGAACAGAGACTCTCTATCTCTGGAGTGCCACCCTCTTTTATCCTCCCAGAGAATGGGCGTGGGATAATGCAAGGGCTTCTGGGAAAAATTACTTCAACCAATGAACTTGCTCCTCCCCAGGAATTCACAAGTAAAACTCCCAGTAAAGGCCAGAACTAGAGAATTGTTAAGTACCGACTTAGCACTTAGTAAAAACCTAATATCTCATTATCTCATCAGCACTTAGTAAGAACCTAACTAATATTTTATTAGAAATGCTAGCCTTGGCAATTAGAGAAGAAAAAGAAATTAGAGCAGTTAATGAGGAAACTAAATTATCACTCTTTGCAGATATTATGATGGCATACTTAGAGAATCCCAGAGATTCTACTAAAAAGCTATTAGAAATAATCCATACCTTTAGCAAAGTTGCAGGATACAAAAACACCACATAAATCATCAGCATTCTTATACAACACTAAGAAAATGCAACATCAAGAGATACAAAGAGAATTTCCATTTAAAATAACTGTTGATAATATAAAATATTTGGGAATCTATCTGCCAAAGGAAAGTAAGGAACTATATAAGCAAAACTACAAACCCTTTCCACAGAAATAAAATCAGATCTAAGCTACCAGGAAAATATCAAGTGCTTAGGGATAAATCAAGTAAATATAATAAAGATAACAATACTCCCTAAACTAATCTATTTATTTAGTGCTATACCAATCAAACTTCCATTAAACTATTTTACTGAACTAGAAAAAAATAACAACAAAATTCATCCAGAAGAACACAAAGTTAAGAATTTCAAAAGAATTAATGAATAGAAAATCAAATGAAGGTGGCCTAGCTATACCATATCTAAAACTATATCATAAGGCAGTGGTCATCAAAATCATTTAGTACTGGCTAAGAAATAAAGAAGTTCATCAATAGAATAGGTTAGGTTCAAACAACAAAATAGCCAATGACTATAACAATCTAGTATTTGATAAGTCAAAAGGATCCCCTCTTGTGTTAAAAATCCTCTATTAGACAATAACTGCTGGGAAAATTGGAAACTAGTATGGCAGAAAGTAGGCATAGACCCACACCTAACACTGTATACTAAGATAAGGTCGAAATGGGTTCATGAGCTAGACATGAAGAATGATACTATAAACAAATTAGAAGAACATAGGATAGTTTATTTCTCAGATTTGTGGAGGAGGAACTAATTTGTGACCAAAGAAGACCTAGAGATCATTATTGGTCATAATAGATAACTTTGATTATATTAAGTTAAAACGTTTTAGTGCAAACAAAACTAATGCAGACAAGATTAGAAGGGAAGCAATCAAATGGGAAAACATTTTTTTACATTCAAAATCTGATAAACACCTCATTTCTAAAATATATACAAAATTGACTCAAATATATAACAATTCAAGCCATTTTCCAATTAATAAATGGTCAAAAATATGAACAGACAATTTTCAGATGAAGAAATTGAAACTATCTGTAGCCACATGAAAAAGTGCTCCAAATCATTATTGACCAGAGAAATGCAAATTAAGACAACTCTGAGATACCACAACACACCTGTCAGATTGGCTAAGATGATAGGAAAATATAATAATGAACATTTGAGGGGAATGGGGAAAACTGGGACACTGATACAATGTTAGTGGAATTATGAACAGATCAACCATTCTGGAGAACATTTTGGAACTATGCTCCAAAAGTTATCAAACTATGCATACTCTTTGATCCAGCAGTGTTACTACTAGGATTATATCCCAAAGAAAACTTAAAGGAAGAAAAGGGACCCACACGTACAAAAATGTTTGTGGCAGCCCTCTTTGTAATGGCAAGAAACTGAAAATTGAGTGGATGACCATCAACTGGAGAATGGCTGAATAAATTATGGAATATGAATGCTATAGAATATTATTGTTCTGTAAGAAATGACCACCAGGATGTATTCAGAGAGGCTTGGAGAAGCCTACATGAACTGATGCTAAGTGAAATGAGTAGAACCAGGAGATCATTGTACACAGCAACAACAAGATTATATGACCATCAATTCTGGTGGAAGTAGCTCTCTCCAACAATGAGATGATTCAAACCAGCCATTCTGGCTCTATCTATTGTTATTTGCTTGCATTTTGCTTTCTTTCTCAGTTTTTCTTACTTCTTCATCTGATTTTTCTTGTGCAATAAGATAAACATATAAATATGTATACATATATTGCATCTTACATGTATGTCAACTTATTTAACATATATTGAATTACCTGCCAGCTAGAGCACATGATGGGGGAAAGGAGGGGAAAATTTGAACAAAAGATTATGCAAGGGTCAATGTTGGAAAAATTACCCATGCATATGCTTTGTAAATAAAAAGCTTAATTTTTTTTAAAAATAATAATAATAGTAATAATAATAATCATGTTGAATCCAGTGACATATGGAAAAAAGTTTTATAAATTGATGTAAGATGAAGTTTATATATATATGTATATATGTACACATATATGAATACATAGATATTACAATTTAACTTAAAAAAGAGCAACAATAAAACAAAGCAAAATGAATGTTTCAAAATTACAGAAAAGGTGTGATTTATATTTCTACCCAATCCTTAGTATAAGTATGTGTGAGTTCATAGGTATATAATTTCAGATAATTTCAATGTATTTATGCTTATTTAATTTTTTTCTCCTGGTTTAGTTGTTTTTAATTATTAAAGCTTTTTATTTTCAAAATATATACATAGATAATTTTCAATATTAACCCCTGCAAAATTTTGTGTTTGAAAATTTTCCCCTATCTTTCCCATATTTCTTCTCCCAGATGGAAAATAATCCAATATATGTTGAAACAAGCAATTCTTCTATACATAATTCTACAATAATCATGCTGCACAAGAAAAATCAGATTAAAAAAAGGAAAAAATGAGAAAGGAAACAAAATACAAGTAAGCAACAATAAAAAACTGAAAAAACTATCTTGTATGCCACACTCCTTTCTCTGGGTGCAGATGGTTCTCTTCATCTTAAGAATACTTGAATTGGCCTGAATCATCTCATGGATGAAAAGAGCCTCGTCCATCAGAATTGATCATCATGTAATCTAGCTATTGCTCCTGGTTCTGCTCATTTAACTTAGCAACAATTAATGTAAGTCTCTCTAGACCTCTCTAAAATCATCCTGCTGATCATTTCTTAGAGAACAGTAATATTCCATAACATTCATATATTATAACTTATTTAGCCATTCTCTAAGTGATGGGCTTCCAATCCATTTCCAGTTTCTTTCAACTACAAAAAAGGCTGCCACAAATACTGACTCATTACTATACTCATACATACTTAAATGTACTATAATCAAGACTATTTTTCTTGTGAACCTAACCTAGTCCACTGATCAGTTATTCTATTTCTTAGCTAGTATCAAATGATTTTGAGGACTGCTGGTTTATAGTATAGTTTTAGGCTACTTTCATTTGCATTTTTTCCATTAATCCCCTTGAAACTCTGTTGTTCTTCCAGATGAACTTTCTTATTATTTTTTCTACTTCTGTAAAATAATTTCTTGGGAGTTGAATTGGTATGCCACTGAATAAATTGATTAATTTAGATAGTATTGTCATTTTTATTATATTCATTTGGTTTATTCATGAGCACTTGTTATATTTCCAGTTGATTAGATCTGACTTTATTTGTGTGGAAAGTGTTTTGTAATTGTGCTCATATAGTTCCTGACTTTGCCATTGCAGGTAGACTCCCATTTTTTAAATATTAAAATTAATTATAATCAATAATTAATATTAAATAATCAATTAATGCTTTAATAATAATTATTATTTATTATAATAATTAATATTAAAATTAATATTTACTATTTTATATTATCCACATTTATTTTAAATGGAATTTCTCCTTTTATCTCTTGCTGCTGTACTTTATTGATAACATATAAAATACTGATGATTTATTTTGTTTATGCAACTTTGCTAGAGTTGTGAGTTGTTTCTGGTAGTTTTTTAGTTGATTGTCTAGGATTCCTTAAAGATACCATCATATCATCTGCAAACAGTGCTCATTTGGTTTCCTTATTACCTACTCTAATTAATTTCTTTTTCTTCTCTTATTGCCAAAACTAACAGTTATAATAGAGTAATGAATAGTAGGGGTGATAGTGGTCAAACTTGTTTTACCTCTGATCTTACCTGGGAATAGTTCTAGTTTATCCACATTACATATAATGCTTACTGATGGCTTTAAATAAATGCTATTGATCATTTTAAGGAAAACTTCATTTATTCCCATACTCAAGTATTTTTAATAAGAAGTGGTGTTGGATTTTGTCAAATGTTTTTTCTGCATGTATTGAAATAATCATATTATTTTTGTTAGTTTGGTGATTGATATAGTCAATTATGCTAATAGTTTTCTTAATATGAACCAGCCCTCCATTCATGATGCAATCATCTTTGGTCATGATGTATCATCCTGGGGATAACTTGCTTGTAATCTCTTTACTAATATTTTATTTAAAATTTTTACATCAATATTCATTAGGGAAATTGGTCTATAAATTTCTTTATTTTAACTCTACTGGTTTAGGTATCAGCACCATGTCTGTGTCATAAAAGGAACTTGTTAAGATTCCTTTCCCTATTTTTAAAAATAGTTTGCACTGTATTGGAATTAATTGTTATTTAAATAGAATTCACATGTAAATCTATCTAGCCCCAGAGATTTTTTCTTAGGGAGTTGATAAATTGCTCGTTCATTTTCTTTTTCTAAAATGGGACTAATTAAGTAATTTATTTTCTCTTCTTTTAATTTGAACAATCTATATTTTGTAAGTATTCATCCATGTCAGTTAGATTATCAGATTTATTAGCATATAGTTGGGCAAAATATCTCCTAATTATTATTTAATTTCCTCTTTGTTGGTGGAAAGTTTACCCATTTCATTTTTGATATTAACAATTTGATTTTCTTCTTTCCTTTTTTTGATCAAATTAATTAAAAGTTTATCTATTTTGTCAATTTTTTTCCTAAAAGCAACTCTTAGTTTTGTTTATTAATTCAATAGTTTTTGTTGTTGTTGTTGTTGTTTTTTTATCTTTCAACTTCATTTTCAGAATTTCAAGTTTGGTATTTAATTGGGGGGTTTTAATTTGTTCTTTAAGTAGATTTTTTAGTTGCATGCCAAATTCATTGATCTTCTCTTTCTCTGTTTTCTGCAAGCAAGCATCTAGAGATATGAAACTTCCCTTAAGAACTACTTTGACTGCATCCTAAAAATTTTGATATGTTATATCATAATTTTCATTCTCCTGCATGAAGTTATCAATTGTGTCTATAAATAGTTGTTTCAATCTTTCATTCTTAAATTCTCTCATTTTTTAGGATCAGATGATTTAGTTTTCAATTAATTTGGTCTATTTTTTCCCTGATCCATTATATGCAATTTTTATTGCATCATGATGTGGAAAAGATGCATTTACTATTTACATTTTTCTGCATTTGATTTTGAGATTTTTGTAACTTAAGACATTGTCAATTTTTGTGTAGGTTCCATGTATCTCTGAAAAAAATTTACTACTTTCTGTCTCCATTCAATTTTCTCCAAAAATCTATCATACCTAACTTTTCTTTTTCTTTTTAAAAAAATTATTATAGCTTTTTATTTATAAAACATATGCATGGATAATTTTTCAACATTGACCCTTGAAATACCTTCTGTTCCAAATTTTCCCCTGCTTCCTCCTATCCCATTCCCTAGATGGCAATACATGTCAAATATGTTAAAATATTTATTAAAAATATTATTATTGTTTATTAAATATTTATTAAACCAAATATCTATATATCTATATCTATATATATTTATATATATATATGTGTGTGTGTGTGTACACACACACACACACACACACACACACACACACTTACAGAGTTATCATTCTGTGCAAGAAAAACTGGATCAAGAAGGAAAAAAAAAACTGAGAAAGAAAACAAAATGGAAGCAACCAACAAGAGAAAAAGTGAAAATACTATGTTGTCATCCACACTCAGTTCCCCAAACCCTCTCTCTGGGCATAGATGACTCTGTTCATCACTGAACAATTAGAACTACATACCTAACTTTTCTAAAAATCTGTTTACCTCCTTGACTTCTTATTTATTTCATTTTATCTAGTTCTGGGAAAATAAGGTCAGACACCCCCCCCAATAGTATAGTTTTGCTGTCTAATTCATCTTGCTCCTTGCTTATCTTTTCCTTTAAGAATTTGGATGCACTTGGTACATATATGTTTAGTACTGATATTACTTCATTATCCATGGTACACTTTACCAAGATGTAGTTTTCTTATCTCTTTCTATAACATATATCTTCACTTTTGCTTGATCTGAGATCAGGATCTCTACCCCTGCTTTTTTTTTTTCACTTTAGCTGAAGCAAAATAGATTCTGCTCCAGTTTCTTTATGCTGTACATGTCACTCCAAATGTGTTTATTGTAAACAACATATTGTAGCATAGTGGCTTTTTTATTATAACTTTTTTATCAACAGAACATATGCCTGGGTAATTTTTTACAACATTATCTCTTGCACTCACTTCTGTTCCAACTTTTCCCTTCCCTCCCTCCACCCCTCCCCTAGATGGCAAGCAGTCTTATACATGTTAATTATGTTATAGTAAAACCTAGATATAATATATGCCTGCAGAACCAAGCAGTTTTCTTGTTGCACAGGGAGATTTGGATTTAGAAGGTAAAAATAACCTGGGAAGCAAAACAAAAGTGCAAACAATTTACATTCATTTCCCATTATTCCTTTTTGTGTGTGTGTGTGTGGTTTATTCTGTCCATCCTTGATCAATTGGAATGGAATTAGATCTTCTCTTTGTCGAAGATATCCACTTCCATCAGAATACATCCTCATACAGTATCGTTGTTGAAGTGTATAATGATCTCCTGGTTCTGCTCATTTCACTCACCATCAGTTCATGTAAGTCTCTCTCCAACCCTCTCTGTATTCATCCTGCTGGTCATTTCTTACAGAACAATAACATTCCATAACATCCATATACCATAATCTACCCAACCATTCTCCAGTTGATGGTCATTGATTCATTTTCCAGTTTCTAGCCACTACAAAAAGGACTGCCACAAACATTTTGGCATATACAAGTCCCTTTCCCTTCTTTAGTATTTCCTTGGCATATAAGCCCAGTAGAAGCACTGCTGCATCAAAGGGTAAGCACAATTTGATAACTTTTTGGGCATAATTCTAGATTGATTTCCAGAATGGTTGGATTTGTTCACAACTCCACCAGCAATACATCAATGTCCCAGTTTTCCTGCATCCCCTCCAATATTTACTATTATTTTTTCCTCTCATCTTAGCCAATCTTACAGGTATGTAGTGGTATCTCAGAGATGTCTTAATTTGCATTTCTCTGATCAATAGTGATTTGGAACACTATTTCATATGAGTGGAAATAGTTTCAATTTCATCATCTGAAAATTGTCTGTTCATATCCTTTGACCATTTATCAATTAGAGAATGGCTTGATTTCTTATAAATTAGAGTCAGTTCTCTATATATTTTGGAAATTAGGCCTTTATCAAAACCTCTAACTGTAAAAAATGTTTTCCCAGTTTGTTGCTTCCCTTCTAATTGTGTTTGCATTAGTTTTGTTTGTACAAAGGCTTTTTAATTTGATGTAATCAAAATTTTCTATTTTGTGATCAATAATGATCTCTAGTTTTTCTTTGGTCACAAATTCCTTCCTCCTCCACAAGCCTGAGAGGTAAACTATCCTATGTTCCTCTAATTTATTTATGATCTAGTTCCTTATGCCTAAATCATGGACCCATTTTGATCTTATCTTGGTATATGGTGTTAAGTGTGGGTCCATGGCCTAATTTCTGCCATACTAATTTCCAGTTTTCCCAACAGTTTTTGTTAAATAGTGAATTCTTATCCCAAAAGTTAGGATCTTTGCGTTTGTTGAACACTAGATTGCTATAGTTATTGACTATTATATCTTGTTAACCTAATCTATTCCACTGATCAACTAATATATTTCTTAGCCAATACCAAATGCTTTTGTAACTGCTGGTTTATAATATAGTTTTAGATCAGGTACAGCTAGGCCACCTTCATTTGATTTTTTTTCTCATTAATTCCCTTGAAATTCTTGACCTTTTGTTCTTCCATATGAATTTTTGTGTTATTTTTTCTAAGTCGTTAAAAAAGTTTCTTGGGAGTCTGATTGGTATGGAACTAAATAAATAGTTTAGTTTAGGGAATATAGTCATCTTTATTATATTTGCTCAGCCTGTCCAAGACCACTTAATGTTTTTCCAGTTATTTAAATCTGACTTTATTTGTGTGGAAAGTGTTTTGTGATTTTGCTCATATAATTCCTGACTTTCCTTTGGTAGATAGATTCCCAAATATTTTATGCTATTGGCAGTTATTTTGAATGGAATTTCTCTTTGTATCTCTTGCTGTTGGATTTTGTTAGTAAGAGAGTGACTTTTAATCCATTCTGCTACCCACTTTCATTTTATGAGTGAGTTCATCCCATTCACATTCACAATTAAAATTAATAACTATTTCCCACCATCTTGTTTTTCCCAAGTTATACTTTGTCTTTACTTTCCCCCTTTCCCTCCTTCCTAGCAATTTGTTTCTGACCACCTGCTCCCTCAAAGATCTCTTCTCTTTTACAGGCCTTTCCCCTTTTAATACCTTTCTCCTTTTCTTCTGTTCTTCCTTCTAATAATTTCCCCCTTTTCTTTCTTCTTTCCCCTCCTAATTTTCTATAGGCTGAGACAAGTTTTTCTGTGAAGCTAAATATGTCTGATATTCTCCCTTTGAGACAAATCTGATGAGAGTAATATTCACACAGTGCCCACTCACCTCCCTTCTTTCCTTCTAATGTCTTTTTTGCCTCTTCTTGAGATATAATTTACCTAACTTTACTTCATTTCCCCCTTTTTCCAGTACAATTCCATTTCTCCCTCTATTTTCTTTATTATATTATCACAATAAAACAAAATTTTACCTGAACCCTCTAAATATACCCATAACAGACAGTTATCAAGAGTTAAACATACCATCTTCCCATAGAAGGATGTAAGCTTTTGAACTTTTAAAAGAAAGTTATTTTTTCTTCCCTTTTTTAACTTTTTAATCTTTTGATTTCTATATTTAGAGATCATATTTTCTGTTCGGTTCTGTTTTTTTCATCAGAAATAAGTGAAATTCACCGTATCATTCAATGCCCATCCTTTCCCCTGAAATATAATGGTCAATTTAGCTGGATAGTTGATTCTTGGCTTCAATCTAAGTTCCTCTGCCTTTCTGAATATCAGATTCCAGGCCTTTTGATGCTTTAAAGTGGAAGCTGCTATGTCCTGGGTAATCCTTACTGTGGCTCTTCAATATTTGAATTGTTTCTTTCTGGCTTCTTGCAATATTTTCTCTTTGATTTGATAATTCTGAAATTTAGCTACAATATTTCTTGGAGTTTTCATTTATGATCGTTTTTTCAGGAAGTTATTGGTAAATTCTTTTAATGACTATTTTATCCTCTGGTTCTAAATCATCAGGAAACTTTACTTGATATTTTCCTGAAAGATAATGTCTAGGTTCTTTTTATCATCATGATTTTCAGAAAGTCCAATAATTATTAGATTATCTCTCCTGGATCTATTTTCCAGGTCAGTTGTTTTGTTGTTTTTCCAATGAGGTATTATACATTTTCTTCTATTTTTTTTTTTTTTTTTACTTTTTTGATTTTGTTTGACTAATTCTTGATATCTCATTGAGTAATTCACATCAATTTGCTCAATTCTAGTTTTCAGAGAATTGTTTTCTTCAGTTAGCTTTTTTATCTACTTTTGCATTTGACCAATTGAATTTTTGAGTTATTTTGTTTAGTGGATTTATTTTTCCATTTCACAAATTCTGGTTTTTTGTTTTTTTTTTTTTTGTTTTATTTTTTAGGCGTCATATGAGTTTTCCTTTTCCTCAAATTTATTTTAAGGGAGTTTTCTTCTGATAATTTCTGTTTACTTTTTCAAACTCTCCTACAATGCTCTCATTTCCTTTCCCCATTTTTCTTCTAACTCTTTTAAGATCCTTTTTGAATTCTTCCAAGACAGCCTTGTGAAATGGGGACCAATTCATATCATTCTTTAGGGCTTCATGTAGAGACTATTTGCCTTTAATATCCTTAGAATTTGAGTCCATTCTTTTCTTTCTCCATACAAGTTATGTATGATCAAAGGTTTTTTTTTTTTTGTTTTTTTTTTTTGCTTTTTTGCTCATTTTTCAGGGTTGAGGTCTGCTCTTAAGACAAAGGGGAGATTTCTCCATAGGTAACAGCAGCTTTTTTGCTACGTTGGCTGATCCTGGTGACTTCCTTCATATGCTGTGTGGGCATGGCCAAGTCCTATATTATTATGAAGTTTGGAAGCTCACTAGTTGCCTTTTATATTTGTGTTGGATGTCTCACAGCTAATCTGCTGATGCAATGGCTTCTGAACTAGAAGAGTAGGCAATGCTACTACATTTTGGCTAAGAGCGTCCCTGTAAATTCTCCAACATACAGAGATCACACTGCCTTAGTCACTTCACTGGGTCTGCATTCACACTGGGTCTGCCTGTATCCTTCCATTTCTTTCCCCCTTTCCCTCCTGCCTGATAGAAATAGACCTTTTCTGAAGTTCTTCCAAAATATCTTTTGCTGCAAATGTGTAATATTTGTGGGTTCTGTCACTCCAGAACCATTTCAGAGGCTTGATCTGGTGTTGATCTGTGAGTTGCCAGAAAGGCTCAAATAAAGGCCTGCCTACTCTTTGCCATATTGTCTCCCTAGCTTTACAGTCTTCAAAAGTTCATTACATGTTCATAGGTAAAATAACTATTCTTGGATCAACCCACAGGTTTGAGGTAAACTTTTTGATAATCCTCCAGTAATTATCAAGGTTTCTTCTTCTGGTACCACTCCCCAGTTCCAAGCAGATGAATCTTCAGAATCCCTAAAAATACTAGATTTCTTCAAAACATATAAGTAACAAAGTGAATAGAGATGAATCCCATTAACTCAAGAAATTCTAAGTTCACGTCCAGAGAGATTTGTTGATTGGAGAGCATAGTGATGAATGAAGGAAGTTGGAAACCAGATTCTTAGAAGAAAGTCAACAGGCTTCTTAATGACTTTAACCACAAAGGGTAAAAGATATATAGAATGATAATTTTCAGGAATAGATGGCTAAGGTAAGAGGTTTTTGATGATGGAGGAGAAATAGATATGTTTGTAACCAACAGGGAAGGAATCAGTAGGCAAGAGGCACCCACAGCAGTCCTTCATCAAGGAGACAGTGTGATAGAGTGGGTGAACCTCTCAGCACAACCAAAACAAAGCCTTACCCAGTGCTTGTGGCTAGAATTTTATTAAAGGCCATTAAGCAGGCAGTATAATTATCTTGCACTTGTACAAAGAGACTGCTAAGAACATTCTTAGGTGAGATTGTCTACTCCTTTATTTATTTGAGATTTAATTTCAATTCCCATTTGGATTCTCTGACTCTTGTATGTCCTGTTACCTAAAATAAGTGGTATAATTTACCATATTAGTGATTTGCTGCTTGCTTTAATAAATGTTTAATTGTTACCATGACTACATTTTGTGTAGAGAATAAGCTTTAATTTTGCTGTTCTGAAATAGCAGAAAAAAAAAATAATCATTTTTATTCTGGGGCTGAGTCTAAAAAAAACTGTAACCTGGTTTACATGTGAAATCCTAAATGATATGAAGGAAATAGGTTATTTTTGTACTTTTGCTTCATCCAGTCTTTTTTTTTTTTTTTTGGTCTTTGCCAAAAGCTGATGAATGTTATTTCTCAATGGAATTGGCAGGGTACTGTGTAGCGTGCTGTCGTCTCCAGAAGCTGCCGGATCGCTCTCTGGGAAGAGATGTGCTGTGTCTACTCAAATCTCTCCAACAGATTCTTCTTCCTGTAACGAACCGTTGTCTCCAGGCAGTTGCTGTTAACTCTTGTCCAAAGAAGTGACTTCCCTTCCTGCAGAGAGCCCCGTCAAGCCTGATGCAATTCAGAGTCTTCTTCTTCAATCCTGGCTCTGAATCTCCTCCAGCTCTTATCCTTCTCCAGGCCGATCTGCTCTCTGCGCCCAGTGCTGTCTCTTTTATCCTCCCAGAGAATGGGCGTGGGATAATGCAAGGGCTTCTGGGAAGAACCACCCCAGCCAATGAGCTTGCCCCCTCTATCAAGTCAACCTGAGTTCTCACCTTGTAATTGTCCAGACAACCTGAATTCTCACCTTGTCACTATCCAGACAACCTCAGTTCTCACTTAGTAATCCTAACATCTCCCCCTTTCTTTTGATTTAGAACATAGGACAGTCATGACCTTGAAACATAAATCCATCAATATGGGAAGTATTACAGATAATTACATAAATTACATAAGCACATAGTAACATAGTAACATAACACATGCTAGAAGTATATAACATAATCATAATCAAATAATCATAAATTGAAAATTTATAAATGTCCATAAGTCCATTGTCCATTAGTCTCATCTTGTGTGAGGAAGTCCAATGATTCCTGCTGGTTTTTAAAGTTCTTTAACAGTCTTCTTATTATCCATGCTCTTTCAGTGTCAGATGTTTCTTAGATCTTCTCCTTTATTTTGAGGTCTTTCTCTTTTTCTATCTTTCTCTGATGGACAAGGCGAATATGACTCGTTGGCACCCATCTGATTCCTTCTCCTGCTGAAGAAATACAAGCAAACCCTCTCTCCCAGGCAGTTAACCTATCTAATTACCTTCTATTTACCACTTTTTAAATCTCTTCTCATCATCTGGCAATTACATTGGAGTTGTTTGCACTGGACACAGCCCTGTTGGTTTAAAAGGCCTGTATTCTCCCCAAGTGTAATCCATTTTTGCAATCTGATTGCCTTTTGGCTCACTTATCAGGTAATCCCTTTCTGCCATGTGATTGCTTTTCTGCTGGTTGATTAAATCAGAGTCCTGGCCTTCTAAAGGTTCTTTGGGTGTAACATCAGCTGCCATCATGCCCCAAGTCTTTTTTGCCTGGGGCCCTGGACCGGGGCCCCTCATCCCATTTCCCTGAATTATTCTACACTCTGATGCCCAATGGAGTCCTCTGTTGCATTTTGGACATGGGGTTTTAGGTCTTCTTTCACCCTGTCTTCTCACTGTATCTCCATACCTACACTGAGCTCTTAGATGCCCAATTTTTCCACATTGAAAACATCGCTGAGTTTCTCTAGAAGTCCCTTGCCAGGAGGGACCCTGTCTTTCCACATTCATCATTGTCCGGGTGTAAAAAGCATTTGTTCCCACTGTAGCACAGCGTCTTATGATCTCCTCTAAAGGAGCATCTTTTTCTAATTCCCATATAATTCTTTTGCAAATCTCATTGGCATTTTCCTTAGCCAGATGTCTGGTCATTATTTCTGTAGCTGCATTTTCTCCAATAGTTCTTTTGACAGCAGTTTGCAAACGTCCCACAAAATCTGCAAAAGGTTCATTGGGACCTTGCTGTATTTTAGTGAAAGCCTCTCCCCGATCCTTCTGTCCAGGGAGGACACCCCAAGCTTTTATTGCAGCCTTAGCAATTTGCTCATATATTGCCATGGTATAATCAGTCTGTTCTGAATTCTCTCCATACCGACCTTCACCAGCCAAGTGCTCAAAAGTGAATTGTGTGTTAACTCCTATTTCCAAATTGCATCTGACTTGAATTTTACATAATTCATGAAATTCCGCAAGCCATAATAAATTTTCTCCAGGTTCCAGGCATATCCTTGCTATGGATTTCCAATCATTCGGGGTTAGGACTTCATAAGACAAACCATCTAGTAACATTTTAACATAAGCTAATGTAGCCCCATAAAGGGTACAACCTTTTTTCAAATCCTTAATTTTATTCAAATCTAAAGGTGCATATCTTCTCCTTTTTTTACCTACAGAGTCAGTATTTTCAATCACAGGATATGCATGTATAAAATCACTTATATCCTGTCCTTCTCTCTTAGCTTTAACCAATGCTTTTTCTAATCTTGTCATAGGCTTAGGCTTCTTCACAGGCAATTCTGTTTGTGTTTCTGCCTCTTCCCCTCTTTCTTCCTCCATCTCTGAAGGTGGGGTTGATGTGGGCCTGTCAATAATCTGTTCTCTAGGCAGGGTTGAAGCTTCTTCAAGAGAATCATACCATAATTCCTCATTTAAATCCTCTTGCTCTAGGGAAAGATCTTGATCTTTCCTTTTTTCCTCACACTTCCTCCTCTGTTCATTTTTAGAACTTTTCCTTCTCCTACAACTTGCTTGATAGTTTAAGACTAATTGAACTATGTTGTAGATATAAAATACTTCTGCAGAAATTGAACGAGGCCCATTTTTTGCTTGAAATTCTTTCATTTCATATCCCACTAGCTTCCATTTATCTACATCTATCTTTTCTTCCTCTAAGAACCAAGGGGATGTGCATCTTAATGCAGCCAAGAGTTTAGCAATCTGTACCCAGGTTACAAGTAAACTCTGCTCCTCAATTATCTTGATTATACTCTCTATAGTACCACTCCTGAATGGGGGTGGAGCTGAGGTTGCTTCTGGGGCTGGGGTTGAGTCGGCTGAGGTCCAGGGATTGAATATAGCTAACATCTGCCCCATTTCAGCTATAAGAGATTCCTGGTTTAGCCCTTAACAAGTTAAGTTCCTTATTTATCTATTAGCACGCTCACTTAATCTTTAACAAAGTTTCCTCGTTACTCACAGTTCTGGGTCAGAGAGACTGAGATCTAGATCGTCGGAAGCTTTTCCACTGGAATCAGGACTGTGTCTGTCCCTGT
Source organism: Sminthopsis crassicaudata (assembly GCF_048593235.1). Classification (NCBI taxonomy): domain Eukaryota; kingdom Metazoa; phylum Chordata; class Mammalia; order Dasyuromorphia; family Dasyuridae; genus Sminthopsis; species Sminthopsis crassicaudata. The sequence goes on from NC_133618.1 coordinate 260,630,211, forward strand.
TCGGGCGCCAAATTGCGAAGGTCTGGTCTAGCTCTTCTTGTCAGGATAAGCAAAAGTCCTTGCCCCACGTTGGGCGCCAAATGTAGCGTGCTGTCGTCTCCAGAAGCTGCCGGATCGCTCTCTGGGAAGAGATGTGCTGTGTCTACTCAAATCTCTCCAACAGATTCTTCTTCCTGTAACGAACCGTTGTCTCCAGGCAGTTGCTGTTAACTCTTGTCCAAAGAAGTGACTTCCCTTCCTGCAGAGAGCCCCGTCAAGCCTGATGCAATTCAGAGTCTTCTTCTTCAATCCTGGCTCTGAATCTCCTCCAGCTCTTATCCTTCTCCAGGCCGATCTGCTCTCTGCGCCCAGTGCTGTCTCTTTTATCCTCCCAGAGAATGGGCGTGGGATAATGCAAAGGCTTCTGGGAAGAACCACCTCAGCCAATGAGCCTGCCCCCTCTATCAAGTCAACCTGAGTTCTCACCTTGTAATTGTCCAGAAAACCTGAATTCTCACCTTGTCACTATCCAGACAACCTCAGTTCTCACTTAGTAATCCTAACAGTACTGTGGGAAATGTTCTGTAATCCTAGTCTGTAGGACCTAATCCTTTTATTTTTTAAAATTATTTTTATACTAACTTTTGTTTTATACTATGATATTGCATTATATTAAGAGGGATGCAAAAGTGAGTGGTCTAAAAAAATTTCTATATGTAACTTCTGTTACATATAGCTTGTGTTTTAAGAAATATATACATTAGTGAACATGGGCTTTTTAATGATTACACTAACCTATTTCATTTTTTGGAACTTCCCTCATTTATAGGAGAGCAGAACAATGGGGTTACACAACAATCAGCCAATTAGAAAATCTTCTGAAGCCCAGGGCTGCTTGACATACCAGGTTCAAAAATAATTTTGAGCAGACTAAAGATTTTCCAAATAGAGACTCAGGATTTTCCAAACACCCTATTCCTTGGCTTATTGAGAATACAGACATTATTCTCCCCTTTACCAACCTTCTCCCACTCTGAAGCCTGTAAAAACCACAAATATATCACCTTTCCCCACTCTTCATGAGAACTCTCTCTTTCTGCTTGGCTTGCATAAACACTTTTCAGACAATAAATGTTTTGTAACCTATGTTTGGACTCTGCTTCATTCAGGTTACTTTTTGGGCCTGGGGGTCTTTTTTTTAAACACAATATACACAAACATGCACACAATTAAACAAGATTGTAACATAAGTACTCTATTTCTTTGCTTCCCTTATTATATTTCTTTTGTTTTATTCTTTTTCATTTATGTCATTTTGGACATAGTTATCACTAAATACAAATATACACCAACTATCACCCCAAGTAAAAACCTTTTCTTATAACAAATGTGAAAAGTTAAGCAAAATAAATCAACATATTTCTCTGTCTGACAGCATATATTTAATTTTGAATCTCTAGCCCATTAATTTTCAGATAAGAGGTGAGAGACATTTTTCATTACTAGACTTTTAAATGTACTATTATTTGTTGCTTAATCTAAAATACAAAGTTAACCAATCAATAATCTTTAAATACTTACTGTGTGATAAATATTGAACTTGCCATTAAAGACACAGAGAATTAAATTATGCCCACTCCAGAAGTTTACATTCTGTTGGAAAGAAAATACAAAGATAAACTGAGAATTAGAAAGAAATGTGTATATATATATAATATGTTGGGAGTAATATAATAATAAAATATTAATGTATTAATAATCTAATAACATTACATACAGAATAAATTCAAAGTAGGATACTAGGCTTTACATGGAAAGTAATACTATATCTTGAAGGGAGAGAATAATGATATTGAGTACAAAGAAATGGAAATGGAAAATAAAATACCATATTTGAAGAATAGTGAAAAGGTCACTTTGGAAGGATCATAGAGTATGAGAACATGGAGGGCAATGTATAATGAGGGTAGAAACACATATTGGGTTCATTTTGTTAAGATATTTAAAGTATGAAGTTTATATTTTGTCTAAGAAGACATAAGAAAAATAGGATTAGATGGTCAGATCTGTACTTACAGAAATCATTGTGTGGAGAATAGATTGGAGGGAGAAAAGACTTTAAGACAAGGAAGAACAATGAGAAGCCATTGTCATTGTCTAGGCAAGAAGTGATGTGGGTCCAAACTAAAGTGGTGGTTCTTTATGTAAAGAGAAGAGGTAGGATGTTGGAGGTAAATATAACAAAATTTGTTAAGTGAACAGATTTGAAGCATGAGGTAAAAGGTAATAATGGATAATGTTATGGCTATGAAATTTGTGGACTAAAAGAATGGTGATGCCTTCTCTAGAAATGGACAGATTTGAATAAAGCATTGTGTATATATGGGGAAATAATGAATTCTGTTTTAGACTTGCTTGGTATATATGTATATATGTTTCACATATCATGCTACATATAGGCAGCATTATCTTTCCTTTCATCTCAGGACTCTTCTTTTTTTTTTTTTTTAATTATAGTTTTTATTTACCAGACATATCCATGGGTAATTTTACAGCATTGACAATCACCAAACCTTTTCTTCCAATTTTTACCCTCCTTCACCCCCCACCCATAGCAGGTCGACCAATACCTTGTAAATATATTAAAGTATAAATTAGGTACAATATATGTATACTTGTCAGGACTCTTCTGATTAAATTTGAAAGACTTCCTTTCTTAATCATCTACTTCTCAAATATGCCTTTTCTTTTTAGTGCTTTTGCCTTTTACTGGCAGTAGTAAGAATATACTAGAACTGTTCTTGAGGTTTTCATTTTCTTGCTTAATATTTTGTAATCTTAATCAATGATTACTATATTTTTGCTAGTTATTTAATTTAATCCCATGTATATTGCAAGAAGTGAGTAGTAGTTTCCTGTTTTACTAGTTTTAAGAGATTCTCCATCACATCCTGGATGTAAGCCCTGAGAACATAAAATTGTTTTCTATTTTTTGTAATTAGGTCAATGAATAGTTGCCTCTGTAGGAAGTCATCTATTATTACTGTTCATCTCTTTTTTTTCTTTGACTTTTGGAGACTCACATTTTTATTCCGCAAAGTTATTTTTTTCCTTAGAACTTCTATTTGCCTCTTTAGACAGACTTTGATATCTGTTTTGTAGCTTTAGGTGTATAAAAATCCATCTTATTTTTTCCTCCTCTGAGCTTATTCTGCTGCTTTCCTTATTCCTGATAAGTCAGGATTTCCTTCTTCCTTGAGAGCTGGAACTATTTCATTTTAACTTTTTTCCCTCCTCAATTCTCAATATATAATGTTAGTCGTTTCATTTTGTCCAATATTTTTAAAACTTCTTTAATCTAAGGTGAGAAAACTGAGCCTTACAGAAGATCTCATTAGTTACTGTTTTTAAGTATAGATATGGTAATTCATAGCTGTGGGTATTTAATAACTACTTGTTGACTTGTCTATTTGGGAATTTTATGCTTCCTAAGGGAATTAAATCAGAGATGATATTCTTTTCAGTGACCATCCCTTGAATCTTTCACAAACATCTGAGTCTAGTACTTTTTATACTTTAGGGATCACTTTATATATTCTCCCTTTGTGCCCACAATAATGCCATATTGGCTGTTTTAATAGCTCCCATTGCAAGATGAGTGCTATCTCTATTCCCAGTTCCCCACAAATTCCATTTTGTCCACGGCTAGTAGATGGCTAATAATTCAACTAAGTCTGGTATTTAAAAATCTCTACATCAGATTATTATGAGACTGAAGACTGCTTGATTGACTGACTATAGTGTGGTCCTGGTTTCTGCTTTTGAGGTAGGTGAAGACATTTTCCAAAAGGTTTGCCTTTCAATAAATCAAAGATGTGATGAATGGGCAGGAGGATGGTAGAAAAAAAAAAGAAACAAAGAAATGGAATGTTAATCACTGAGATGAGGTAATAAATTCAATACCTGATTTGGAGGCAAAAGATCTAAAGTTAAATTCCAGCAATTCTACTTAACTGCATGATTTTAGGCAAGATATATCACCTTTCTAATTTTCAGTTTATTTATCTATAAAAGGAAGGAATTGCCATTAATGATCTTTAGGATTCTTTTGCACTCAAAAGTAATCTGATCCTTTTGCAACATTTGATTTTAGCTTCTATTCCTTTCAGAACATGCTAACTGTATCAAAGAGAAACAAATGGATATAAGAAACAAATGGTAGCTTAACATATAGACTTAAGAGAGTCAAGTGAGGAAATTAGAATCAATAAATGAAGAGATTCACCCAGAGTACCACAGATAGTAACAATATCATAACTGGAACTAAAGTCACTAAATAAAACATTTCCAGTATATTATGCTGTCTATAAAATATAATATGTATAAATTATAATATATATAAATATAAAATAATAGTTTTTTATTATGTTGTCAACTAGTTTCTAATCAAGCACTTGTAAAACAAATGTGAGAAGCTTCATATTCTGGAAATTGATAAGATCACTAAAAGATAACCCTGTCCATAGATTTCAAGCCATTGTCACTCTCTTTATGTGACCACTATGTAGTGCTATCTTATTGTTGTTTCAGGAAGCAAAGTAGATAAGATCAACTTCAAGATAGATTTATCTCAAACTGAATTCCAACATTAGAAAATAATATTATTGTGGCAATGTAGCATGCTTAACCTAGTACTTGGCACATAATAAGTATTTAATAAATATTGACTGACAATATGACAGATTTGAAAGGATGATGGATTTTAAGCCAGAAGATCTGAGTTAAAATTCCAGTTAAAATATCTAGCTTTATTATCCTAGGTAAGTCAATTTCCTTTCCTCTATTATTTCTTCACAATGACAATGTTAAACTCAATGCATTCTAAATTTCCTTCCACATTCTGAAATTATTCTTCTACATAGTTCTATCTGGAGGGTAGAAGAAAAAATTCTTTTCAATATTGCTAATCATCATAGTCACAGTCATTATGCTGTCCTAGATGTAATACTAGAAGGCAATTTTAAAGGCCATGTAGTTTAAATACTACTTTTTACAGGATGAAATGGAAACTCACAAAAATTAAATAATTTGTTTCAGAGTTTCACAACTAGTAAGAATCAGAAGCAGGACCTGAACTCAAACCTTCCTGATTCTCATCCCAACTCTCTGCCATATTTTTCTCTGGTTATAAAGCATCTGGAATAGTAAAGTTCAATTCTGGTTGATATATTTGAGGAAGGACAGTTTTACAATGAAGAGTTATGTTTATATGTAGGTTAAAGAAACAATTTCATCACTATAACATGAGAAAGTATAGAGGGATAGAAATTTATTTGAAAAAAATTGGGGAGCGTGATAGACAGTAAGCTCAAAATCAATCAGATTGTGTTATATGGTTGCCAGAGAAATTAATATAATCTTAAATTATATTTAATGGAGTATAGATTTAAGATTATATTAATTATGTAAAGGAGTTCTAGTTTTCAGCTACGTTGCCCCTAGTTAAACTAGGGTCTAGAGTATTATGGTCTTTTCTGGGTGCCATATTTTTAGGAAAATATTGAAAAAATGAGATTATGCAAAGAAGAGTGAAACACTTTGAGTTCATAATAAATTATAGTTGGTGAAGGAATTTAAAATTAGTATAATGAAAAAGAGAAGATTTTGGGAGGACATAATAAATATTTTTAACTAATTGAAGGACTAGAAGATGAATCAATTCATCTTGGTCCCAGAGAGCAGAAATAGAAATCATGGATGGAAGTGGAAAAGAGGCAAACTTAGATTTGATCGAAAAGAAAGATTTAAACAAAATTGTCCCAAAGTGGGAACAGAATGTCTTAGATTTCCCTTGAAAGTAAGTTTCAAGCAAATGAGAAATGATCATTGTTGGAGATGGTTGTAGAAGTAATTGCATTTCTTCTATAATATGAACTGAATGACTTCTGAGCTTTCTTCCAATTCTGAAATTGTGTAATTCAGAGTGGTAATCTATAATTTGATTTAACACATTTTAATAAAAACTTCTTATTTGGTCTCTAATACACTCTGGAAAACCTTATAATCAAATTCTCCAAACTAAAAAAGGAAGTAGGATTAGAATGTAATTTATTACATTTTGTAAACCATAATAGACAATATTAAAAGACTATTCCTTTCTTTTCTCTCTTTCTAGATTCAATCCAATAGTTAGCCATTTCAACTTTTTATTATGCTCTGCTTTCAGATCCCTTCCCCTGTTTCCTATTGCTGCTCTTCTATTGAAGACTGCTTTACTCCTGCCACCTAAATCTTCAACTCTTACTCACAAAGTGCTAAGCAAAATTAGAGGAAATTCTATCACTGTGCTAGCTAACATCACAAATTCATGTTATCCAGCTTTAACTGGTTCTTCATTGCAGCAAAGCAGTGTATTTATTCTTCCCTAATTGATGTCTTATCTCATCCTTTGAAGAAACCATCTCAAAATTATCTTTCCTACTGAAACTTCCCAGAATTCACTTTCCTAGATGATTCCTCATCTACATTATATTCTTTAAATATAATTCTCCAACTTGTCACTATCTTTTCTAAAATGTAGCAGCCATAACTGGATTTAGTTTTGGCAGATGTTGTATAGCCAGAGAAGACTACAGCAGAGTGATTCTGGATCAAGAAGATCTAGATTCAAATACTGTTTATCACACTTAAGAGCTATGTGACCCTGGGCAAATCATTTAACTTTTCCCCAATTTCCTTTTCTGTAAACAGAAAGAGTTAAACTACATGACCTTTAAGGGAAAAGTTATATCTACTTGTTTCCAGAATAATGAGTTGGTAAATAAATTAAATTCAGCTTTATTGAATACTTACAATGTGTCTATATTATGCCAGAGATACAAGCATCAGTAAGATGAAAGTCCTTGTACTTAAAATATCTGAGCAATTTTTAATGGCTAATAGTTTGAGCTTTACATTGTCCCTGATCTACCTGATCAAAGGAGATAGTGTGTCACTTTGTAAAGAGCAGTAACTCTTGAATTTTATAATTTACTTCAGGAAATTGCAGTGGATAGGTGAGGTAGAAAAAATTGACCTTAAAATCTGAAAATATGGTTTTCAATAGTATCTCTGACTTCTACTAAAGTAGGACAGGTCACTTGACTTCATGGAATTCATTTTATTTTTCTGTATAACAGATCATGTCTAGCTCTTAACCCTATGATCCTGTAATTTCATTCCTATCTCTTCTTAATTTTGGCTCACCTTAAGACATGGTGCTTTAATTTACTTGATTAACTCAAGGTTCTATCAAAATCTTAACTTCAATTGCTACTGACTTGCTATTTAATTGTCAAAGATTTCTGTTACAAAAAAATATTATATATCAAAATTTATAAGAATTGGAAAGGATAACAACTCCAGTACATAAATTCTTCCTTAATGATTCTTATTCTATGACAGGTTTTTATTTTATTTTTTTATTTTGGGGGTGTTGTTTGAGTGTCTGGGTAACTACTATTGACATATATCAATAATGGGGGCTGATTGGATATATGGAATGAGGTACAGTGAGGAGTCCACTATAAAGTCAAGATTATCAGTTTGACCTACTGGAAAGATGACACTTTCTTTGACAGGAAAGAAAAGTTTGGAAGATGATTACATTCAAAAGGTAAGATGACTCCAGTTTTAAAAATATTATATTTAAGATGTGTTCAAAATATTTAGTTTGACACTTGTCCAACAAGGAATTATTAATTGGGAACTGAAACTCAGGAGAGAGACTAAGGATGGGTGTACAGATCTGGGAACTGGAGCATTTGAAGTTATTGAGGAGAAAGAGAGGAAGAAAAGAAGGCCCATTGGAGAACTTTGGGAAGAGACATAGTCTGGAGGTATAATGTGGATGATGAGTTATTAAAGGAGACTTAGAAAAAGCAGACTTTTGAACTGGGAACTATGACTGTTATAAAAACTTTTAAGCAAAAGGATATACCAGAAGAGATGGAATTAACAGGGTCAAAAGCAGCAGATACATTGAGAAAGATGAGGACCAAGAAAAGACTTTTAAATTGCATAATTTAGAAATGATTGGTAATTTTGGAGAGAATAGTATCAGTTGAGAAGTGAAAATGAAAGTTAGACTGCAAGGAGTAGAGGAGTAAGAAGAGAAATTAAGTGGAATCAGTAAATGTAAATGTAAAGAATTTTGGCTAATAAAGGAAAGATTGATATAAAATGATAGCTTGAGATGATTATATGGTCTATTGAAGGTTTTTTTTAAGAATGGGAGAGACTTGGGAATATTTGAGCACAAGGAGCATTGAGACCTCTGATAGGAAGAGTCAAGAAAAGAGATTGTTAGGATGTAACCTACCTATGGAAAGGGAGTGAGATCATGTACACATGTAGAGGAGCTAGTTTTAGCAAAGAGAAAGTTTATCTCTTTGTCATAAATCAGGTGAAAGAGGAGAGAGTAAAGAAAGATTCCTTCAGTATTTGAAATGAAGAGAATAGGAGAAGTGGGGGTTTATATCAAATACCCTCATTTATTTTTTCAGTAAAAGTAGGAGACAAGGTGCTCAATGGAGTAGGTTAGGTTGGGGTAGAATGGAGTTTCAAGAGGGAAGATAAGGTTTGATATAGTTTCTTCCGGAAATGAAATAGGGTTTCAATTAGATAAGTATAAAAGGATTGCTTTGTTTCAGTGAAGGTCCAGGTGAGGTTGGATAACATGAATTTGGGATCTACTTAGGTAGCACAGTTTCATGATTTACACCAACTTGTTAAATAGTTTATGAGTGAATGGAAAAGGCAGATAAGATAGTAGGAATAATCCAGTGCTGGCTTAATCAAGAGAACAGCAATAGGAAACAGGGCAAGGGATTCAAGAGCAGAGACCAGTATAGAGATTGAGTGACTAACTTTTGGGTTGAAATTAGAGGAGGAAAGGGAAGTTAGAATAGATCTAATGGCTTGTGAAAGCATTGAGAGATAGAAAGAAAGAAAGTCTCAATAAGGCCAAAGAAAAAAATGGAGAAGGAGAAAAGCCTAGGGATGAATGATATGAGACTTTATGGTCAAAAAGGAAAGTCTAAATTTCCTCTTAGGAAAATGGTGCTCTTGTAGATAATGGAGAGATTTGGTGTGTGACCATCCCTAAGTGTTATGAGGTAAAGTGAATACTTTTTGAGTCTTAAAGAGATAGGAGAAATAAGAAATTAAAGAACCAGAGGGAGAATCTACAAGAATATTAAAGTTTCTTAGTATAAGGGAAGATTTGGGGGGGGGAGAGAAGAGGAGGATGGGGTGAGCATCAATTTATCCCAGCCATCTTTATTTTTATTGTACAGAAGATTTTAATTTTGTGGACTTCAAAGAAGGAATGAGGGAAAGAAGCAAAAGAGGAGTCTGGGAGTGACAATGGGGGACAAGGAGTATCTAGTTCCTCCTCCAGCATGATGAGGAGTTGTATGAAAGAAGAAGGCAGTGCTGGTGAAGAGAGCCAGAGAGACCATATGATCAGAGAAGGGCCAGGTCTCCAGGAGAGAAGATAGATGGAATGTATCTTCTCTCCATTCATCTGTCTACCTTAGGGGACTGAAAGGGATTGTAATGCCTACAGTGCATAGCTTGACCAGGCAGACATCTTTCTGGGTTTCTTCACCTTCCCTCTTGGATTTATTTTTAGGGAATATAGGGCAGCATTGACTTAAGTCTCTCCCCACTGTTTATCTATCTGTAGTCCAATATTCAGTGGCTGCAGGGGTAACTGAAGCAGCTCTACTAGTTCTCAGTTCCCCTTTTAACCTTCTTTATACCTAATCCTAAGTGATTTTTGCTACTGGGGAAAGCAAACCAGAGCTGCAAAATAAGAGTTTTACATAGCATCTAGCTGATTATCCATCATAGCACAAAGCTGAAGATTTTTATCAGCCATTGTTTTTCCTAAAGTATTCTACTAAAGCAGCACATGGTGGTAAAAGCCACTCTAATGTGTCCATTTGTCATGGCTAAATCTTTCTTTTTTAGTTTTCCATCGCTTCTATTTCCTTTCCTTCTATTCCCTTCCCTTTCCTTTTCCTTTTCCCCTCCTCCTCATTATCTGTATCTTATGACTATGTTACTGTTTCTTTGGGAGCTTATTTGCTTTTTGTGCTTAATTTCTGAATGATCCACAAAATATTCACAAACCACAAAGAGTAATGCAGAGACAATATGTTTCCATTTCACCAAAATGGAATATATGTTTTATATTATTTTTAAATAGGTACAAATTAACAGAAATGCCATTTTCAAACAAAAATAGTAATCACCAACAAGGTAAACTTGTGCATTGTTCTTCATAAACTTTAAATAAGAATTTATTTCTTCTGGGATGTGAAGGTGCTTTAGTGCTTGTGAGATAAAGCTAATAAATTTTGAAGAATAAATCTTAAATACATGACTATCATCATCATAACCATCAAAAGTATTTATTTATTTCTGGTGCCATTTTTGTGGAGAACAGAATTTTAAACATGACATTGTAATTCCCATGCCAACATTATTTATTTATCTCTGATTTCTTTTCTACAGTCCTTTGCCTGTGCCTCGAGACAATGGATACAGGCAATGAATCTACTGTGTCTGAATTTGTGTTGTTGGGACTCTCCAGTTCCTGGGACCTCCAACTTTTCTTCTTCATGGTGTTTTCTTTGTTTTATGTGGCAACAATTGTGGGCAACTGTCTCATTGTCATCACAGTGATCGCCGATTCCCACCTACATTCTCCCATGTATTTCTTGCTCACTAACCTCTCCCTCATTGATATGTCGCTAGCTTCCTTTGCTACCCCCAAGATGATTACAGACTATCTCACCGGACATAATACTATCTCGTTTGATGGTTGCATCTCCCAGATTTTCTTCTTGCATCTCTTTACTGGCACTGAGATTATCTTGCTAATGGCCATGTCTTTTGATAGATATATTGCCATATGCAAACCACTCCGCTATGCAACCATTATAAGTCCCCGGGTGTGTATTATACTTGTAGTGACTTCCTGGGTTGTGGGTGTCATGCATTCAATGAGCCAGGTGATATTTGCTCTTCACTTGCCCTTCTGTGGTCCCAATGAGGTAGATAGCTTTTTCTGTGACCTTCCTGTGGTATTCCAGTTAGCCTGTGTAGATACTTACGTATTAGGATTTTTCATGATCTCCACAAGTGGTATCATTGCTCTATCCTGCTTTATGCTCTTATTTAACTCCTATGTTATTGTTATACTAACCATTAAAAAACATTCCTCTGGGGGGTCCTCCAAAGCGCTTTCTACCTGCACTGCCCATTTCATTGTTGTCTTTATGTTTTTTGGACCATGTATCTTTATCTACATGTGGCCAATAAGCAGTTTCCTGGTAGACAAGAGCCTTTCTGTGTTTTACACTATCTTTACTCCCATTCTTAATCCAATAATCTACACACTGAGGAACCAGGAGGTGAAAACAGCTATGAAAAAACTGAAAAACAGATATTTGAATTCTGATAAGGTAGCACAGTCACCTCATTACTTCTAATTAGTTAAGATGAAGCCACTTCTGGATACTCTAACTGATCTTACTCTTATATTTTTTGTGTTGCTGTTGTTCAAAGGATAATCACCAAATCATGTATAAGGAAATTTTGTAATTGTTTTTAAACTGTATGTTCAAAATGAGGTGGTTTTTTAAGTTCTAAAGAGAAACTTTTTGGCCTCTTTAAATAGGAAAAGCAGTTTTAGGTAAAAGGAAAGAGAAAATATACCATTTGTTTTCATTGCTTGCCTCAGCAAAGCTATTCCATATTAATTACAAGGGAAAGGTATGGAAGAAAAAGGAGAAACGTAGAAGTCTAACTTGGCTATGCAAAATTAGTAACTTATTCAGCTTTCACTTTTTTTCTCTCTTGCTGAGGCAATTGGGGTTAAGTGACTTGATCAGAGTCACTCAGCCAGAAAGTGTTAAGTGTGGAAGGCAGGATTTGAACTCAGGTCTTCTGACTTCAGGGTTGGTGCTCTATCCACTGTACCACCTAGCCACCTCTCAGCTTTCACTTTCAACAAACAAGTTAAACGTCTACGAAATACCAGGTACCATACCAAACACTGGGGATACAAAAATAGAAAAACCCCAAAAATGTTCTCTTGGGTAGAAAAAATGAGAGTTATAGCCTCAGGACATGTATACTGATGAGAAAGTGGGACATGCTGGCAGGTATCTAGTGGGGTTAGTTGGATCCAAAGAATTAGCTTCTGAGGGGAAAGGAGCTTTCCTCCTTTCCCAATGGTGCCATCAGTTACTTAACAAGCATTTATCAAGCATCTACTTTGTTACAGGTATTGATGCTAATCTACATTCAGTTAGCTCATATATCCCTTTGTTCCCTGTCAGGACCATATTTTCTCAGTTTTATTTATGTACCTATATGCTATACATATTCATAGTAATTTTTATGATAGATTCTTTTGTCTTTTAAAAATATTGATAGATTGTTAAAGGCAATTACTACTGTTTATTTTAAATTGTTTATGTAAGTATGTAAGTTATGTGAATATGAAATGGAAGATACTAAGTGTAAAATGTCTTTAGCCATCTACCTAGTTGGTGGCTGTTCCCAATCCTTCCCTATTCCCATTGAGAAATAGCCCTGATTCCTCAGGTAACAACATCCATTTCAGAAAGTGAGTATATATGTGTGTATGTGTATGCACACATTTTTGTGTATGTATATATGTATGCATGCATGTGTGTATATATGTATATATACATATAAATATATATATATATACATATATATGTATATATACACATACATCTATGTATACACACACACACACACACACACACACATATATATATATATATATATATATATACACATACACATAGATGAAGTTGTACGAAAAAAACAAACAAACCAGGAGATGGGAGCACACTACTTTTATTAAGTCCATGTATTATGAGATTCCCCAAAAGTCATAAGATCTATCATATTTTCTATCTATGTAAATTAGTAAGCCTGTTTTTTATGTTTAAAATAAGAAAATATTATTTGCTCTTCCTACTTTAAATTATTGTTAGCGATAATCAAATAAGATCAAATGACATATGAAAAAGATTTGTAAGTTGTAACCCATGATAGGAATATAAGTTGGTTTTTCTTTCTTTCTTTTTTTTTTTTGTTTGTTTGTTTTGTTTTTCCTTCTCTGATTATTCAGGAAAGAAGAAACAAAAAAGCCAAATGTACTAAGAAGGCTTGGGTAGAGTAAGAAGGAAATCTCTTGAAGGAGCTCAGAGTTTTGTTAGCAGTTTCTTTATAGTTATAACACAAAGATGAGACTTGTGAGTCCTACTTCTGATAATAGTTAAAATGTTTCTACTCACTAAAGTGAATAAAGTGAATTGAAAGTTTCTTGTAACAAATGACTTTTAAAAATCATGGGATATTAAGAGTAGAAAATATTAAATCCCTTTATTTTATATTAAAGAAACTGAGGATTAGAGAGGTTGTGACTTACTTATTAAGTACCTAAGTCAAAGTTTAAAGCTTGATCTAACTCCAAAGTTATTTTTCAGCTACTCCACATTCCCTTGGAAAAGTAAATCAATATTAAAAAATTAATAAACAGACATAGAAATAAATGAGTTAAGTTAATGGAAAATAGAACTTAATATTTATCTTGTGTTTATTTCTTTATATTTAATTTCATTTACTATTTTTCTGGTATCAATATTTACACATGTATAATTATTATTGAGTTAGTAATTGTGTTAATTTAATAGGTTTAATAGGTAGACTATCGTGTTTTGGTCTTTTAAATTCTAGGATCTTAGTTATTCATTTCTAATACAATAAACCTAAGGTACTGACAATGCCACTATATCTGGTGAATCTTAACAGACTATTATCATTAAATACAAAATTTCATATGGGAATAATTAGTATTATGAGAGACAGCATAGCATTGACACTTGTTGGATAAGATTGAAGGTTGTTTCCTAGATGATAGATTGAAGAAATGACATTTTTGCTTGTTTATTTGTTTGTTAAGGTCAAATTTATCGTGCTTGATGCTCCAAAATATACCTGAAGACAAACAGTTCTGATGCAAGTACAAAATTCCACAGTATTTGCTGCAAGTTCTAGAAGGCTGTTATCTCCTGAGTATGTTACTACTAATGGGGTAACAAGGAACTGTCCAGATGAAGCTCTTATAGAGGAATTTGGAAGGCAGTTCACTATTCACCCAGGCAAAAAAAAACTTACATATGCATATCAAGTACTGGGTATGACAAATTGTCTTAAGTTCTTTGTTAAACTCACATTTTCCCCATTTTTCCAGATCTTCTGATGACTTTTATCTTGTTAATTTACTTGTCTTTTGCATTTTGTGCTATTCTGCTACCAAACAAAACTTCTGACCCTACTTCCCTTCTCTGGTTCTGTCTGATATTTAGTAGTTCATCTTTACAATAATTGACCCCTGGCCCTGAATTGCCAAAGTAGTTTCTTGTATCCTCTCTGAGAAGTATCTTTTGACCATGGATTTCTACTACTCCTCAGCTAAAGAAGTTTCTTCATTTCTTCATCATTTAGAATTTCTAGTTTTAGCCCTTGACTCCTCCATCCCTCTTCAAGATCAGAGACAGAAATAGGCTAGCATTATATTCTAAATCCAAGTTATTAATTATATTTTTGAGCCATTTGGGAGAGGTAGACAGACAGGTTTCTCGATTTCATTCATTGCCAGTAGTTTATGAAAGTAGATGTCTTGATTCTGTTTTCAAAACAAATGGTTATGGTAAGAAGGGAATTATATATCTTCATTAGTATCACGAAAGACCAAAAATGATCTTAAACTTTGTGTATAAGATATTGTGATCTGAAGACAATAGCATCATCTGATGCAAAGAGAGGTAACTAGAAACTGTTAGTTATTTGAATGAAATTTAGGTATTTGATAAAATTGTAGTGTATATCAGTACAGATAAAATATAGTTAGATTCCACATCAGAAAAATTTGTTTTCAAATCTTAACTTTGTACCTTTTTTTAACTTACCATTGAGTAATTTAACTTCTTAATTTCTTTGGGCAATATTTAACTTCATTGACTAACAACATTTAATGCCTCTCAGTCTCCAGTTCCTAATCTAAAACAAAATCTTATTTCTAATTCTGAAATAAGGATTAAGGTGAAAACAACCTGAATAAGTGAGTTTGGATGGTCAATATCATGTCTTTTTTATGGTTGAGATAATTTCTCAATTTAATTTTGCACTAGGTAAATATGTTAAAGATTAAGCAACATGTATTTTAAAATTTTTAAATTATTACTTTTTGAGAATTATTTTAATCTATCTAAGAAAGATTTTTGAAGGTCACCTGAATTTTGTTATTATGGATCTGATTATAATCTTGTTTGAGACTAGGAACTTTTTCCCATGAGATTTATTCTGTACCTACTTAGGGAAGGGAAAGCATATTGTAAAGGAAGAATTTTCTCTTTATTTGAGGAGAGAATTTTCAACAGCCATTTCTTTCTTCAAACTTGGTGCAACCCTACTTGAGCAATAACACTGTATTCTATCTTACACTGCCAAATTCCAAAGTCCTCAAAGGATGTATTTCTTTAAGAACTGCTGAGAAAAAAAAATTGTTTCAAAAAGTAATAATTGCTCATTTCAACAGTGTTATATTTTTTTCCTGGAAAAGTAATTTAAATTTAATGCACACCATCTTTGCTATAGCCAAATTGATATTCTCTCTAGCCATAGGATCATCTGAAAAAAAATCTCCATACTCTGGGCAGACACATACCTAGAGCTTCCTATTATATGATATAGTATAAAGAGTCTTCAATATTTTTTAGATACGGTTTGTGCTTTAAAATTTTGTCTACAATTGAAAATAAGCTTCACAGCATTCTATTCATTATGAAATTTGGAAAGGAAACTTCAGCTCTTGTAAACAAAGAAAATGTGGTGCCATGCAACAATCACTGAACTTGAGTTCACTTTGCACATTGTGCAAAAAACTATCTGTATGACCTTGGGCCTCTGGACCTCAGTTTGCTCATCTGCAAAATAAAGCATTAGGCCTCTCAGGTCCCTTTTACCTTTTAGCTTTTGATCATGATCCTATTCATGTTCATGAAATATAGGCTATATATGATGGAACAACTTGGATCAACCAATACCATTTGCTCTTCCCCTTAGGGGAAAAAAATTAGCCTACTTGGATAACTTTCTACCCATTTTCTATGCATATCTATGCCCATAAATTAGGTTTTCTATGTGTTAGCATATTTATAGTGATTACAAATTCTGGAAATTATAAGTTTGCAGATTCTTTCTTTAGCAATATCCCAACTTGCTTTAGTTACTGGGCTTCCTCAGCCCTGAATATTAACTCAGGAATTATTATGAGGCTGAGGAAAAGGAAAAGAAAGCTGGGCAGGAAACTGCAAAGTTAAAAAGAATACCTTCTTCAATAGGCTGACTATATTTGAAAAGAATGGTACTATTTTTCATAGTGATGGCATGTGATTCATTAGTCCTTTTTTTCTGAAACAAAACAAAACAAAATTTATCACAAAGAGAAATGATATGAGACAGTAAAGAAGATGATTCTAGGAGTCACCTAAGATGGTGTGGAAAAACCTACCCAAAAATAGTTTTCCCCCCAATCATTTTGCACATGGATTATTTATATTCTTTCTTTCTTCTTTGCATTAAGACTTTTCCAAACCTTGCATGCTGTATTCACAGATTCAAGAAATATAAGGATGGATAATTGTGTAATAAAATTTTTAAATGTGCACAAACTAGTAATTATGTAGATCTCTTTATTGATCCTATACAGGAATTATTATGACAAAATTCTTGCTTTATAAGAACATATATTCCAAATAATCAACATCCAAGTAAACTATTACAATTAGGATTTATAGCTAAATGGCTGTAAGCATTATACCATTGCATAAATTGGCTTATTCACTATGACTTTAACTTTCATGATTGTGTCAAGGCAGCCATACTTATTTCTAAATTAATTTGTCAAATAGATTCTTTGTTATTTGTTCTTTCTTTGCTTTAAGGCATATTTAGGAAGAGACATACTGCTTTTTATGAATTTAAACCAGTTTCCACTCATTAATCTTTAAAATAAAAATAGAACTTGAAAATGTTGATTAATCTATAATGAGAGCTAAACCTGGCAGAATAGCTAGTGTTAGTCATTTGCACATGTCACTGCCTGCCAGTGGGCAAATCAATTTAAGATGACATATTACATATTGGAAAGTTGATTGATGAACATAATATTAGAGCAAAAATATATATCTTCTTAAGAAATGTTTCCACTAAATCAGGAGAACCTGAGTTCAAATCTGGCCTCAGACACTTAACGTTTCCTAGCTGTATGACCCTGGGCAAGTTATTTAATCCCAATTGCCTCAGGAAAGAAAGAAAGAAAGAAAGAAAGAAAGAAAGAAAGAAAGAAAGAAAGAAAGAAAGAAAGAAAGAAAGAAAGAAAGAAAGAAAGAAAGAAAGAAAGAAAGAAAGAAAGAAAGAAAGAAAGAAAGAAAAAGAGAGAGAGAGAAAGAAAGAAAGAAAGAAAGAAAGAAAAAGAGAGAGAGAGAGAGAAAGAAAGAAAGAAAGAAAAAGAGAGAGAGAGAGAGAAAGAAAGAAAGAAAGAAAGAAGAAGAAAGAAAGAAAGAAAGAAAGAAAGAAAGAAAGAAAGAAAGAAAGAAAGAAAGAAAGAAAGAAAGAAAGAAAGGAGGGAGGGAGGGAGGGAGGGAGGGAGGGAGGGAGGAAGGAAGGAAGGAAGGAAGGAAGGAAGGAGGGAAGGAGGGAAGGAGGGAAGGAGGGGAAGGAGGGAAGGAGGGAAGGAGGGAGGGAGGGAGGGAAGGAGGGAAGGAGGAAAGAAGGGAAGGAAGGAAGGAAGAAAGGAAGGAAGGAAGGAATGAAGGAAGATTTCCACCAAGCTAGAGCAGTTCAGTGAGGTGGCATGGCATAGCAAATAAGACACTGACTTTGAAAGTTGAAGTCCTGCTTTGATACACTTTAATGGTATGATAATGGCAATGTGAAAGCCTGTTAGTGCCATGGACAATTTTTTTTTAACATAACAGTTATAGAAGAGTTTTCCACCTGCATTTGAGGAAAAAAAAACTGTCATATATAATTTTCACCAAAGTCTTTTCAGTTCTCTGCTTCCTTGTTTATCTTTTTGTTATATTTATTTATCTCTTAAAGAAAAAAAATTAAAATGTCATATTATATTTATGGTTTGTTCAATTTTTACTCTTGAGGTTGCAAACAAAGAAATTTTGTGAAAAGGAAAATAAGAAGCCAACTTGTGAAAGATGTAAGGGCAAGACCCTTATATTTGGCTTGTATGCTTACTGAAAGAGGGAGGGGAGTAGAAAATTTTTGTAAAAAATACCCTGATTAAATCCACATGAGAAGAAACACAGTTTCACAGATGAAATATGAAGGACATGGACTATTAGATGGTTCAGTTAGACAAGTGCATGTCAGATGAATATAATGAATAGATCTGTCTGAGGTCAGAAAAATGCTTAAAACAGCATTGAATTGTGGTCCTTCTGTTAATTTTCACGTATTTTTTTTTTTTTTTTTAGAATTTGAGATGTTACAACTATGGAGTGATAAATCAAATAACTGTTTAGAGATTGAAAATTAAATATATTTTACCTTCTAAACTTACAAAATAGTCCTACCTCATAAGGGAAAGAGGAGTCACTGCCCGCCAAGTAACTTTGATTTGAGTCATTAGAGATAGTCTATGCTTTGACCAATATTAACTGTTATTTAGATAACTTAGGTTATTCCACAGAGCAGCAAGTGAGGCATATCAAGTATCCCATTATTGGGATTATTGAAATCATTACTTTAAATCCATACTCATACTCATTGATCACTGAATAGTTATCATATATTCCTAAATTTTTTTGTTTTGTTTTCTTTTTTTACTGAACAGCAAATGAATGCTCATGTATTACAAATTTGGTAATATACACTAATTTACTTAAGATTTTAAAAAATTACAATAGATAGTTGTGTAATCACCAGTATAAAATATTTTTCTTTGTGATACATGCAGCTTAACAATAAGTTAATTCTATATATATGTCCACCTTTTATCTATGCATTTGTTTTAATGGTGTAATTCTGAAAACTTCTGAAAGTTCTCCTTCCCTCAACCCAAATGAATCTTTGCTGAAATCTAACTAAATCTGACAGTGTCCATTTCTTTCTTAACAATGTTAAATTTCCTTTACCATTTTTATAAATGAAAAGTCAAAAAGAAAAGGACAGATAAAGAAACTGAGTAGAAAAAATAATATTGAAATTACTAAATAAAATTGTGTTGGTTTATGTCAATATAATTGTTCTGAGTTACTCAAAAATCTTTTGTTTCTTCCCTTATAGGGAAATAGTTCTAGAGTTTAGAATTAACATCCAAATGTCATATTAGTCAAATTATAGAGTCTTTAATAAATTATGATGAGTTTCGGAAGCTTACTTGGGTTCCAAGGAGAGGGCATTTCTTATTAAAAGATATAAACAGTCTTATTTTAGCTATTAACTTCAATGTGGACATAGTTTCCTTCTCCTCTTTGTTTTTCAGGGTTTAGATAATTGGGTTAATATGACTACCATAATGACTACCATAAAGTATATACAGAATATATTGTATAAAGTATATATCAAGAACATAAAGAATATCAAGTATAAAGAATATCAAGAAATTTGTCTATTAAATAACCACCGAAAAGTCATACATATTTTTTTTTTTTTAAATGCATGGCTCAAAGAAGAGATGGCTGCAGTGAAGTGGGAAGTCAATGTGGAGCCTGGTTTTACCAAGTTAGCTGGTGACTGATGATGCCCTGTGATAAGTATGATTGTTTCAGGTATGAACAAAAGGAGAAAGGAACTCAATAGAAAAAAATCCATTTTCTGAAATAATTATTATGATAATCTAAGTATCTCTATAGTCAACAGAAAGAAGTCACAGAAAAAGCTGTCCCCAGCTTTGTTGGGATCACAGAAGAATAAAAGTCCGATGACAGATTGTGTGTGTGAGAATAATACAACAGGGAATATTGACCAGAATAACAGAGACATGCTGACTTGGGAGGGCCACACAATGAAGAGATTTACATATGGCAACTTAATGGTCATAGGCCATTGATAGAAGTAGTAACATTTCATCATCAGCAAAGAGTTGCAAACAGACAAGTCTCAAAGGAGCAAGTCTGCAATCAACTTCAGTGTGGCAAAAGAGGCCACATGGACAACTAAAAAAGATTTGCAAGAAGAAAATACATGGGAGAAATGAAGATATGGCTTCAAAGTGACAGAGAGGATGATTAGGAAGTTTCCCAAAATGATCACTATGTAGAGCACTAAAAACATTACAAAAAGAAAATGCTGAAGCTCTTGGCAATTGGTTAGTCCTACCAACACAAATTCAGACACACAGGATTGTTTTATTCCATTCATTATCACAGGTTGAAAAGATTTCTTTACAAGTGTTGGAAAAGAATAAAAACAGCAGAGACCAATTCTCTGAAAGGAAGCAGGATTTTAAAAAAGACTTTATGTACTTTTAAGTATTCCTGAAGATCCTTTTACTATTATGAAAGCAAAGGATACACTGACTCACCATCGCATTTGTCTCCATCAAGTTCGTTGGAATGGACGTTTGTATCTTATTTATGATCTTCATTTGCTTATCCTTATAACACAAGGATTAACTTTTGCCCCTATTGCTTTAAAATTATCCCAAATTCTAAATCAGTGTGATACAAATTAAAGATTTATTGCCTATTTTTCGGGAAATGCTTTTGATATCTAAGAGAATATGTGTTTGCACCAAATGAGAAATAAAAGGAGAGGTGTGTGTGTGTGTGTGTGTGTGTGTGTGTGTGTGTGTGTGTGTGTTTCTGAAATAAATAGAAAGAGTATATGACCTCAATAACGTAGAAAGATAGATAGACCTTTATCTCTGTCTATCTATCTATCTACCTATCTTTCTAGCTAGTTAGCTATACCTGTCAGCCAAGTATAATTCTGCATCAGTTTTTACTTCACTTTTTTACTCCTGTTATTCACCCTATAACTTTATTTTTATTTCTATTTCCCTTTCTTGCAGAAACTTACTGATTCAACTAAAATCATAAATCGTGGACCAAGCAACTCATTCAGAAATGGCTGAATTTCTATTGCTGAGCCTGGGAACTCTAATTTAAAAAAAGTGCTTTAAATGACTATTTTGCTGAGTAATTTTCTGATTATATGATCTTGGAACCTATTTTGCATATACTCATAAACTTTCTGCTAAGTGGCCTTTCCTTTACTGATATGTGCCTCCCCACTTTTGCCATACTCAATTGACATTTTCAGGAATCACAAAAAACATGTTCTTTGAGGGCTGCATGGCCCAGATATTCTTTCTCTATGACTTTGGTGGTAATGACATGGTACTACTTAAAGCTATGGCACATACAGATACATGCCAAATGCACTCTTATATTATTCAGCCATTATGAGTTTATACAGTTTAATTGTGGGTTTCTGGATACTTGAAGCCTTGTACTCCTTGAGCCAGTTGGCTTTCATTGTGAATCTGTCGCTGGTGCAACTTCTTTGAAACCTGAATCTTTTTCTAAGCAATAGGCAATTGCTCAATATATAAAGTTCTCTCATATTTTACACAGTCTGCACCCATCCTCTTAAATGCCATGATCTCTACCTTATGGAACAAAAAGGTAAAATTAGCCATATAGCCATGAGTGCTAGGCAAATTGTAAAGTTAGCTCTTGCAGTAAGGTTCTTTCTAAACTAAAACTCATAGGTAATAATGTCCATTTTCCCTCTACCATGCTACATCTTTATACTGTGAGGATGGTTCTATTAGCATTATAGGCTTGGAGAACAAGTAATAAAAAAAAAAACAAAGAGAAAAACCTATTTGGTATATTTTCTTTTTTCTTTTTTTTTTAATTTTTTAAATTAATTTTTATAATTATAACATTTTCTTTGACAGTAGATATTAATAGGTAATTTTTTTTTTTTTACAACATTATCCCTTGTACTCCCTTCTGTTCTGAATTTTTCCCCTCCTTCCCTCCACCCTCTCCCCTAGATGGCAGGCATTCCCATACATATTAAATATCTTATAGTATATCCTAGGTACAATATATATGTGCAGAACTGAATTTTGTTGTTGTTGTTGCAAAGAAAGGATTATATTCACAAGGTAAAAATAATCTGGGAAGAGAAACAAAACAAAACAAAACAAAAGAGTGCTCACAGTTTATACTCATTTCCCAGTGTTCCTTTTCTGGATGTAGCTAATTCTGTCCATCATTGATCAAGTGGAATTGGCTGCCACAAACATTTTGGCACATACAGGTCCCTTTCCCTTCTTTAGTATTTGCTTGGGATATAAACCCAGGAGTAGCACTGCTGGGTCAAAGGGTATGTACAATGTAGCGAGCTGTCGTCTCCAGAAGCTGCCGGAATACTCTCTGGGAAGAGATCTGCTGTGTCTTCTACTAAAATCTCTCCGACAGATTCTTCTTCCTGTAATGAACCGTTGTCTCCAGGCAGTTGCTGATAACTCTTGTCCAGAGAAGTGACTTCCCTTCCTGCAGAGAGCCCCGTCAAGCCTGATGCAATGCAGAGTCTTCTTCTATCTCTGGCTGTCCTCTCTTTTATCCTCCCAGACTATGGGCGTGGGATAATGCAAGGGCTTCTGGGAAGAACCGCTTCAGCCAATGAGCTTGCTCCTTCTATCAAGTCAACCTGAGTTCTCACCTTGTAATTGTCCAGACAACCTGAATTCTCACCTTGTCACTGTCCAGACAACCTGAGTTCTCACTTAGTAATCCTAACATCTCCCCCTTTCTTTTGATTTAAAACATAGGACAGTCATGATCTTGAAACATAAATCCATCAATATGGGAAGTATTACACATAATTACATAAATTACATAAGCACATAGTAACATAGTAACATAATACATGCTAGAAGTATATGACAAATAACATAATCAAATAATCATAAATTGAAAATTTATAAATGTCCATAAGTCCATTGTCCATTAGTCTCATCTTGTGTGAGGAAGTCCAATGATTCCTGCTGGTTTTTAAAGTTCTTTAACAGTCTTCTTATTATCCATGCTCTTTCAGTGTCAGATGTTTCTTAGATCTTCTCCTTTATTTTGAGGTCTTTCTCTTTTTCTGTCTCTCTCTGATGGACAAGGCGAATATGACTCGTTGGCACCCATCTGATTCCTTCTCCTGCTGAAGAAATACAAGCAAATCCTCTCCCCCAGGCAGTTAACCTATCTGGTCCCTTCCATTCACCACTTTCTGGATCTCTCCACATCACCTGGCGATTATCTAAGGACAGTGGAGATGCTCGCACTGGACACTGCCCTTCTGGTGGGTTATAAAACCTGTCTGCCAGAGCCAGTGCATCTTTGTCAAAAATTAGAAAATTAATGGTATAGAGAACTAAATTTAGAAGTTCCCTAGGGCTACCTGTGGCTCCCCGTTTCTTTTGTTTTTGGAGGAGTGTCTTAATATCTCTGTTTCTTCTCTCTACTATTGCCTGCCCTTGAGGATTAAAGGGTATGCCCGTGGTATGTAAAATCTTATACTGTGCACAAAAGTGTGTAAAATGTTTGGACGTATATGCAGCTCCATTGTCTGTTTTTATTGCTTGTGGCACACCCATAATTGCAAAAGCTTGTATAAGGAATTCAGTGACCACTCGGGCTGTCTCTTTTGCTACTGGCATTGCAAATGTGAATCCTGAAAAGGTGTCTACCACGACATGAATAAAAGATAGACGACCAAAAGATTTATAATGGGTCACATCCATTTGCCAGATTTCATTGGGTCTCAAACCACGAGGATTCTTCCCTGGAGGGAGTGTAGGAGCGTGGAAAGGAAGACAAGCTGTACAGCTTTTTACTATGCTCCTAGCTTCCTCTCTTGTGATTCCAAATTGTAAACGTAAAGCTCGAGCAGCCTGATGATATTTAGAATGAGATTCTTGTGCTTCCTGAAATAAAGGACTACTGGCTAACATGGTTAGAAGGCTATCTGCCTTTGAATTTCCATCAAAAATGGGACCTGGAAGTCCACTATGTGAGTGGACATGCAAGATATAAATCTTGCCTGGATGTTTTCTCACTTGCTCTTGAAGTTCTTTAAAGAGCTGATAAATATTGGAGGCTGCAAATTTTATTTGGGCTGTGGCAATTCTTTGTACTACACCTACTGAATAGGCTGAATCAGTAATTATATTTACGTCTCCTGGGTAATAAGTAAGAGCTAGCATGATAGCAAATAATTCATTCTGTTGAGTGGATTGAAAAGGAGTCCTGATTACTCTCTTTATGGTTAAATCATGAGAGTATATGGCACAAATATTTTCTTTGGAGGCATCTGTAAAGATTGTTGGTCCTTTAAGAGGAACCTTAGAAACCTTTTCTTCAAAAATCCATCGCCAATTATGTAGTAGCCGGGTAATCTTTAATGGAGATCCATGTGCAAAATTTGGAGCGGTGGCCAATAAAATTTGCCATTCTGGGATGGTCTCACAGCATACATTAATCTGTGCATTAGTATAGAATGTGTATATTTTTTCAGGACTTATCCCAGATAATTGTATTACTCTCTTAATAGCCTTTAATAAAATCCTAGCCACAAGCACTGGGTAAGATGTAAGGCTTTGTTCTGGTTGTGCTAGGAGGTTCACCCACTCAATCACTCTGTCTCCTTGATGAAGGACTGCTGTGGGTGCCTCTTTTGTAGCAAAAACTGATATTTCCAAGGGTTTTTGAGTGACTCTTTCAACCACATTGTATAAAGCCAGTTCAACTTCTCTCAAAGCCTTTTGTGCTTCTTTTGTAAGCTGGCGTGGTGAATTTAAAGCACTATCTCCCCTTAAAATGTCATATAGAGGTTGTAGTTAATTGGTAGTTTTTTTCAGGTAGTTTTTGGATAACTTTTTGGGAATAGTTCCAAATTGCTCTCCAGAATGGTTGGATTCTTTCACAACTCCACCAACAATGCATCAGTGTCCCAGTTTTCTCATATCCCCTCCAACATTCATCATTATTTATTCCTGTCATCTTAGCCAATCTGACAGTTGTGTAGTGGTATCTCAGAGTTGTCTTAATTTGCATTTCTCTAATCAATAGTGATTTGGAACACTTTCATGTGAGTGGAAATAGTTTTAATTTCATCATCTGAAAATTGTCTGTTCATATCCTTTGACCATTTATCAATTGGAGAATGGCTTGATTTCTTATAAATTAAAGTCAATTCTCTGTATATTTTGGAGATGAGGCCTTTATCAGAACCTTTAACTGTAAAAATGTTTTCCCAATTTGTTACTTCCCTTCTAATCTTGTTTGCATTAGTTTTGTTTGTGCAGAAACTTTTTAATTTGGTGTAATCAAAATGTTCTATTTTGTGATCAATAATGTTCTCTAGTTCTCTCTTGGACACAAGTTCCTTCCTCCTCCATAAGTCTGAGAGGTAAACCATCCCATGTTCCTCCAATTTATTTATGATTTCGTTCTTTATGCCTAAATCTTGGACCCATTTTGATCTTATCTTAGTATGTGGTGTTAAATGTGTTAAATGCCTAGTTTCTGCCAAACTAATTTCCAGTTTTCCCAGCAGTTTTTGTCAAATAATGAATTCTTATCCCAAGGTATATTTTCTAAAAAAAAAAAAAAACCCTAAACATTTTTTTCTAACATTTCCATTTATCAAATTTACTGCATATTCTGGATTCATAGACAATGATATTTATAGCATTTATATTACAATAAAGTAACTTAAATAAGATAAATAATTTCTTTTTAAACATTTTTATTATAGCCTTTTATTGACAAAACATATGCATGGGTAATTTTTACAACATTGTTCCTTGAATATATTTAACATATATTGGATTACTTGCCATCTGGGAGAGGGGTGGAAGGAAGAGAGAGAAAAAAAAATTTGGAACACAAAGTTTTGCAAGGTCAAATATTGAAAATTATCTATGCATGTTTTTTGAAAATAAAAGGCTTTATAAAAATTGGAAAACAAAACAAAACACAAAAAGCACTATCAGAATGGTTGAAAACAATTTGTTTCTCATAATAAAATTCAACATATGCCCAGTCTTTTCTTCATGAACGCCCTTCATTTAAAACTTCATTCTAGAGGAGAGAAGCTAGCTAGGTTGGAGAGAAGCCAGAAAGTTGTCTGAGCTCTCCCCAGTATGCCACAGGAAAAAAAAAAAAAAACAAAAAAACAACAACAGCAAAAACAAAAAACAAACAACAACAACTTGAAATCAAATCTCTAAACAGATTCTGAAGTGACAAGACCTACAAAGAGATTGAAAAACACAATTTTCCAGCTCAAGATAGCTTGGAAGGAATTCCAATTCAGGAAAGATCAGTCTCACCTGGATGAAAGGGCAATACAGCCTAATGCAGACAATGTAGGGACAAGCCAGTAGAAGAGTCTTAGCAGATTAGCAACCAAGATCCCCTCTGATGTAGACAATAATACAGTAAAACAGTGGTGTATCCTCTAGTCTCAGCATGGAATGCAAAATTGCCAGACCCAGAAACCAGGCAACATCAAGCAGAGCTAGATTGGTCTTCCTTAGCACTATAAACAAGTCATCAAACTCTAAAAGTCACTGTATCCAAAACCAAAGCTCAAAGTGCCACAAAATTCAAAGTTTCACAAAAAGCTTGGAATAAAGCCCTCTGTGTCCCACGATCAGAGTTCTACTTTAAAAGCCATGAAATATGGAAAGAAAGAAAGACAAAAAGGAAGAAAGGAAGGAAGAAGAAGAAAGGAAGAAAAGAAGGAAGAAAGGAAGGAAGGAAAGAACAAAAAGAAAAGAAACAATAATCAAGAAATAAAAAAAGCACCTTGACCAGAGAAAGTCACTTTGGTGACAAGGTACATCAAAATACCAACTCAGAAGAAAACAAAATGCCTACATGTGAAACATCCAAGTAGGAAATGAATGGGTCTCAAGGCCAAAGAGCCTTCTTAGAAGAACCCATAAAAGATTTTAAAAGTCAAATTGAATATATAGAAGAAAAATTGGGAAAATAAAAGAGAGGCATGCAAGAGAGAGTCAATAGCTTGGAAAAGGAATAATAAAAGCTAACTGAAGAAATTTATTCATTAAAAACTAGAATTGGAGAAATGGAATCTAATGATCTCATAAGACATCAAGAATCAATTAAACAATTTAAAAAGAATGAAAAAATAGAAGAAAATTAAAATACCTCATTGAAAAAAAAATCTGGAAAATAGATCCAGGAGAGGAAATTTTAAAATATTTGATTACCTGAAAAAAGATACCAGGTAGTATTTTTCAAAAAATCATCAAAGAAAACTTCCCTGATATCCTATAAGCAGACAGGTAAAATAGTCATTGAAAGAATTGATCAATTACCTCTTGAAAGAGAAAGATCAAGAAGAAAGCATAGCAAGCAGCCATTCAAGTATCAGAGTGCCACAGTCAGGATTACTCAGGATTGAAGGGTATTGAATATGATAATCTGGAAGACAAAATTGTATATAATCTTTCAGGGGAAGATTTTCAGTCATTTCTGATAAAAAAACAGAATTAAATTGAAAATTGGATCTTCAAATACAAGACTCAAGAAAATCATAGAAAGGTAAATAGAACATTTAAAAATTTATTATTTAAATTAAATCTCTACATGGGAAAATGATATTTGTAACTCTTGAGAACTGAATCTTTAACAGGGTAGTTAGAAGGTATATACTTAAAGGGTGTGGGTATAAATTAACTTTGATGTGCTGATAAAACAAAAGACATTGTCAGGGTGGAAAAAAGATTGTACTGGGGAAGAGGAAAGAGTACTTAATATAATAAATTAGAATTTGAAAAAGAATACAAGACCTATTACAGTAGAGGGTAAGGAGGGAGGGGTATAAGCACAGCTTGAAGCATAATCTCATCAGTTTTGTCTCAAAGAGGAAAGAAAATTCATACTCAATTGGGTACAGAAATTTATCTTACCCAGGAGGGAAATAGCAAGAGAAAAGGGAAAGAAGAAGGAAGGAAGTGAATAGAAAGAAGGGAAGAAGCACTGGGGGAAAGGAAAAGAGGAGGGAGGAATGACAGAAGGCACAGAAAATGGAGGGAGGGGATAGTCAGAAGCAAAACACTGATGAGGAGGGACAAAGTGAAAAGAGAGAAAAAAATTAAACGGGAAATAATAGGAAAATCATAACTGTGAATGTGGATGTGATGAACTCTTCTATAAAATGGAAGTGTATAGAAGAGTGGAATAAAAACCATGATCCAATATGTTGCTTACACGAAACACATTAGAAACCGAGAGATACATATAGAGTAAAGGTAAAAGACTGGAGAAAAATATATTATGCTTCATCTGGAGGGGGATAAAACAGGGGTAGCAATCCTGATATCAGACAAAACAAAAGCAAAAAATAAATCTAATTAAAAGAGATAAGGAAGGAGACAGCATCTTGCTAAAAGTTCCCATAGATAATGAAGTAATATCAATGCTAAGCATATATGCACAAAGTAGAATAGCACTGAAATTCTTAGAGAAGTCCAAGAGTTGGAAAATGGCCCTTCCCACTCTTCTGTGCTGGCTCCATCTTTTGGCGTATACAGAGAATTGTAGTAGGGATTAGGGGGTAGAGTAAGAGAAGCCAGGGTCACTTTGGTGGTAAATGAGGAGAAGGGAGATCATTGAGATCCTGTGTCCATCCAATTCACTTCTAACCTTAAAGACCAAGAATAAAGACCAAGGACTTTTGCTTATCCTGACTCTGGCTGATTCTAAGGTATCCAGGGTGCTAACTCAGTCTTCACACTGTTTACCTTTTTATACTTCTCTTGATTCTTGTATTTAAAAGCCAAATTTTCTATTCAGTTCTGGTCTTTTTATCAGGAGTTCTTGAATGTTCTTTATTTCAATGAATATCCACTTTTCTCTGAATTATACTCACTTTTGCTGGGTAGATGATTCTTGGTTTTAATTCTAGCTCCTTGGCTTTCCAGAATATTATATTTCAAGTACTTTCCTTCTTTAATATAGAAGTTACTATAGGGGCAGCTAGGTGGCACAGTGGATAGAGCACAAGCCTTGAATTCAGGAGGACCAGAGTTCAAATCTAGTCTCAGACACTTAACACTTCCTAGCTGTGTGACCCTGGGCAAGTCACTTAACCCCAGCCTCAGGGGGGGAAAAAAAAAAGAAGAAGAAATTACTATATCTTTTATTATCTTGACTATGGCTCCAGGATATTTGAATTGTTGTTGTTGTTGTTGTTGTTGTTGTTTTTTTTGGTTTTTTTTTTTTTTTTTTTTTTTTTTCTGGCTACTTACAATAGTTTGTCATTGACTTGGGCACTCTGAAATTTTTCTATACTATTCCTAGGAGTTTTCCTTTGGAGATTTATTTCAGGAGGTGATCACTGAATTTTTTCAATTTCTATTTTACCAATTGAAGGTAGGATACCAAGATTGTTTTCTTTGATAATTTCTTGAAAAATGATGTCTGATCTTAGTCTTTTAAAGTTCTTCCAAGGTATATAATTTAAGAAGAGGTGTGAAAAGCCATAAGCACTTTTTTTTTTTTTTTTTACCCTGGAAGTTTGACTAGCATCACTACCCCACTGTGACCATAGGTTCTAGAGTGGTAGTACTCCTCCTCACCCTGGTCCTGTGTGATCCCAAGACTGAGACTTGGATCTATGTAAGGACAATGCAATAGAGTCCTGTAACCTGTGTCAACAAAGGGACCCCCCAATCTTCTGACTTGTTTGACTCATCTGCACTTGTGGGTTAACAGCTTTGCAACCTACTATTGTTCCTACTACCACTGATTCTGTCACTCTAGAGGTCACTGCTCATTTGCTAGGGTATACCTTATGCTGAACTATGTGCTGAGTACTTGTCACATGAGTTTATCTGATAATTTAGATGTTTAAAACATTCTAAATGAAACAATGAGGCTTCATATCAAAGAGTTTACTAAGAGATGCTGGGAAAGTTAATGAAATAAGTACTCCCAACTTTTAAAAAATCATTTTTATAAAATCTATGTAAAATATTTCACATTCTCTTTTGTCTTCTTAAGCAGTATTCTTAATATAATTTAATATTTACTTGATGACTTTATCATTAGCATGAATATGAATGATTATACTGTGCTATAGGGATGACCACCTATCAAAATGTTATAGAAGGAATTCTTTTCCAGGCATAAGTTAGACTAGATGATCTCTGAGATCCTTTCTAACTATGATTTCTAACAGATTCTCTATTGAACTTCCATGAAATATTAGCATTCATCTATTAGCATTCACTCTCATTGTAATGCAACAAATCTTTCCTATCAACTTCCTAAGTTATTTTGGACTTGAAAATTATTTCACTTTATTTTTATGTGGCTTCTGTCATTTAATAATTTGTTTTGAATGGTTATTTTTAAGTTGGTTGGAGGGGAATTTGAAAGAATTCAGGTGAATTTCTGTCTTTTCTCTTCCCTCTTGGCTCTGCCACTACATCCCCATTTTATATGTATTAATGAATAGATTTTTGTTGTTACTATTTGTCGTATAAAATAATCAGAATTGTAAAATTTCAGTATTAGTAATTTTGAAGTTTTATCAGTTCTTTTCCATAAAGATAAACCCTTGTTGCTACTATTGTTGTTGAGTCATGTCTGAATCTTCATGACACTAATTGGAGTTTGCCATTTCCTTCTTCAACTCATTTTATAGATGAGAAAACTGAGGAAAACAGTGACCAGCCCAGTATCACACAGCTAGTGAGACTTGTGAAAATGCATTTTCTTTACTCCAAGTCTGGCACTCTTTCATTGCACTAGTTATCTTCTTCCTTATACCACCTAGATGTCTGGGAGATAAAATCACCAAA
The DNA here is from genome assembly GCF_048593235.1 of Sminthopsis crassicaudata. Taxonomy (NCBI): domain Eukaryota; kingdom Metazoa; phylum Chordata; class Mammalia; order Dasyuromorphia; family Dasyuridae; genus Sminthopsis; species Sminthopsis crassicaudata. The sequence goes on from NC_133618.1 coordinate 260,661,214, forward strand.
AATTCTTAAGTACAGATAACATTATTGATATTATCCAATTATTTTATTACTAGATCTGAGACAAATAGGATTTTCCTATTGCCTTGCAAATAATGGAATTAAATAAATATTGAGTAGAATTTTTTACATTGAAGAAACATTTCACTTTTTCATTATTCATAGTAATTGAAATGGTTAGTACCTTTATTACTAATATAGGGAGATTTAAATACAACTGCCTTATTTGAACTTAGTTATCAACTCTTCCACCTTTAATAAGAGTGGGAAGACCATATGAGCAATAGGCACTCAGTTAATGGAGAAACCAATGTGGGATGAAAAATCTCACAAAGGAAGTAGAAGTTGAATGATAGTAGTTGGATATATGATTACGAGTCAAACAGGGATCGTCTAGCTGAGGTGATGCATATAAGTGATTATGGAGTTCGGGGAGAAGATAATGATTAATAACAACAATGAAGTTGAGAATGAGTATTGAATAAAACTATCAAATTGCAGAGACTTTCCCCTCAGACCTGTTGCCTAGAACATTTCTACCATGCCATAGCTCTTCATTCTGAAACCTTCTTTATTCTTGAAATTAGAAAGCTGGATGTATCCTCTGTCCTACAGCCTCTTCATTTGGTTGAATAAATCCTTCCAGAGCCTCATGTTTCTCAGGCCATTCATGACTTAAATCTTTTCCAGTTTGCACTTTAGACTTTCTCTATCATTTTCCCTTGTTGGTGGCACTTTTGACTTCCCTGCCCTTCAGTTTCTTCTTATGTGTTATATTCCTCTATTAGCGTAAGCTTCTTAAGGGTAAGAGTTATTATTATTATTTTTTACTTGTATTTGTATTTTGAGTACCTGGCACGTACTTATGTGCTTAATAAATATTTGATGATTGACTCACTGACGTCAGAGTAAAAATATACAATTCAAATCCAAATCAGAGTTCCAGCTACAAGACTGTCAAGAAATGTCAAGAAAAACTTCATCGACAAATTAGGAACTCAAAAAATAGCTGGGGCAGCTTTATGAATAACTCTAATTACTGAACTTTTACTCACGATTCCATTCATTAGGAACCAAGCAAAACAAGTGTAATTATTCTTTCACATGAGGTTAAATTTGTTCTAGAATATAAATAACTTAAAGGCAAGGAATTCCTTCTTTCCTTTTTTTCCTTCTTTTTGATTTAGCATGATTCTTTGAAAACTGTAGGTGCTAAATGAATTGAATGGAGTAGGATTGGATTGAATTAGTTTGGATAACAAACATTAGGACCTAGATAGTTTTGAAGTACTACAGACTCATGTTTGTTTCTATTAGACTTTGTCCACTCTTTTCCCCCAGGTTGAGATTGTCACCCCACTGAGGATTCAATTCCTATTCTCTTGGAGCACTTTTTAATACTGAGACATCTCTTTAGTTTTTGAGTCACAATACAATTAATTGGTTCTGTAAGAGACATCAGGGAATACCTCTGAGAGAATGGAGAGTAGTTTAGATGTCTGGACTTAAGCTATTTTGTTTCTTCTATGAGATAGAAGAGTGAATAACAAAGAATTTCTCTGGAAATAAATTACCCTGCCTTGGATCATTTAATCTTCACTTTGAAGAGAGATAGATGAAGACTGTAGGCAAAAAATAGAATTCAAATGGAGACACACTAGGGTGAGCTCTATAAAAGCCCATATTTGTTGTGGAAGTGATTTGTGAGTTGGCTTAGAGGGGAAAAAAATCTTTCTGTATTCTGATATTACTGAAATTGTTTATGAATTGGAAGCAACAATTTCTTAACATAAATATAATTCAGGTATGTTCCCTGTGATACTTTATTCAACCCTTGCTATGGATTTTCTTAAAACAATTTCGGGAAAAAACTTTGCTAGACAAAAAAATGACCCAGGGAAATTTTACATGTATGTATATAAATGTGTATATATATGTATGTATATGTATTATATATGTGTGGTGTGTGTATGTATCCCTATATTTACATACACAGACAAAGAGAGAGAGATGTTGGTAAATGTTGACCAACTGGGTCTTAAAAAATGCACACAAGACAAACATTTACTTTTAATCCCTTTTATTATTATTATTATTATTTACATTTTCCTCATCACTTCATTAAGTTCAGATGATTAACAAAATAAGAAATCAAGCTCTGATTTGCAGCATTTGCAGATTTCTATACTGAAAATATAACAGCCACCTCTCCTATTCACTTGATTCATCTCTTAGTACATAATGTATGAGAAGTAGTTGTATGGGGAAACTGGTTCATATCTTTTTGCAGAACCAATTGTTAAATGTTCAGCTTAAACATTTATACTTGGATAGTTGACATATGGCTATAAATGAAGGCTTGGCTCATTGTTTTACTCTTAAACACTTACTAGCACATCCCTTTTTAGGAGGCTCCTCTTTATCTGGCATCTTTAGTAAATAAAGAGACTCACAATGGGTAGATATTTCCCAAAATTCAGCATCTATATTTGCCACATAGATATATATATATATATATATATATATATATATATATATATATATGATAATTTGGACATTTAAAACATTCTAAGTGAAACAATGGAGTTTCATATCAAAGATGTTACTAAAAGACACTGAGAAAGTTATGGAATAAGTACTCCCAAATTTTTTTTTAAATAATTTTTTATAAAACTATTATAAACTATTTGACATTCTCTTCTGCCTTCTTAAGGAGTATCCTTAATATTATTTAATGTTTACTTGGTGATTCCATTGTTAGCATGAGTATCTCTGGTTATCCAGTACTATAGTGATGACCATTTATCAAAATATTATAGATAACATTCTTATTCAGGCATGGGTTAGACTAGGTGATCTTTGAAGTCCTTTCTAACTCTGATTCTCTAACATAGATTCTCTGTTGGACTTCCATAAAATATTAGCTTTCATCTACTCACATGCACTTTAGTATAAAATAGTCAATAGATGATATTGTCCATTGATAAATAACCTGACACTGAAAATGAGGGTGGGGTGAAGGTGCACAGAAATTAGAGTCTTTCCATCCTTTCTTTAGTGGAGTTTCCATTATAAGGTTTTATTTATTTATTTATTTTTGTTTGAAATGTAAATTTCTCAATTCTCAGATATATTCATATATTCAACAGTATAATGCTAGCTGTTTGTTGTTGTATTGTATGCTATGCATATTGCTTTATACTTGAGTATATATGCAGGGATTAAAACTATAGATACTGTATAATCTGAAATTATTTTTTTTTCTTTTGGTGGGGGGAGAAGTAGTAGGTTTAGACCTGCAATTTTATTACTGAAGAAAACTTTCTGAAAAATATTCTTAAAGAGTTGTCTGGAGGCACTGAGATGCTTTTACTTGCCTAGGTCACATATTCAGTATGTTTTAAGACTATATTTGAAAATGAGCTGGGGCAGCTAGGTGGCACAGTGGAAAGAGCACCCCCCTGAATTCAGGAGGACCAGAATTCAAATCTGGTCTCAGATACTTAATACTTCCTAGCTGTGTGACCCTGGGCAAGTCACTTAACCCCAGCTTCAGGGAAAAAAAAAAAGAAAAAAGAAAATGAGCTACTTTTACTACTTACTAGATTAATTTTGGTAATACTTGGACAAACCACTTACTCTTTCTGGCTTGGTTTCCTTAATTAAAGATAGAAAAGCAGTATGGTATAATAGATAGACATTGTATAGTACAGTCAGAAAGACCCGACTTCAAATCGAGCAGCAGACACTTCCTAGATGTTTCAAACTAGAAGTGTCAATTAACTTATTCCTGCTTTTCTTATCCCAATGCTAATATAAGGTTCATAATAGGGTTATTCTGAAGATTAAGTGAAATAATACTTTTAAAACACTTAGTACAATGCCTGGCATATTGTTGGTAATTACTAGCTATTTCTTTCTTCCTTAATTATAAAATGACTTAATAGCAAAATAAAGGAGTCCCTTTTAGCTCTCATCTATGGCCCTGTGATCTCTAGCCACTACTATAATTTTCTCTAATTGACTGGTTTTGCTAATTCACTCCTTCAGGTGAAATGGCATTTCAGGAGGCTCTTAGATTTCATTGGAATAATGTTAAGAATGTATGATTGGTACTATCTAATTCCAGAGAGAGAACTGATATGACTCAGATAATAGATTGAAGCACATCTTATTTTTTTTATTTATTTTTTATTTTTTGCTTTTGCTTTTTTTTGAACATAGTTAAATGTTGAAATTTGTTTTCCATGATTAGATATATTTGAAATAAGTTTTGTTTTTCTTACCTTCTCAATGTGTGGGGAAGTGAGAAAGGAGAGAGAGAATTTAGAATTTTAAAAAAATGCAATTTTGTGCTTTAAAAACTAATACATGATTGCCCAAGATAATAGTAAGGTTTGTATATATTATATATATATATATAAACGTATATTATATATATATATACATACACATACATACATGTACACAGTTTATATATACACTACACACACATACACACACACATATATATATATATATATATATATATATATATATATATATATATAATTATTCACCTTATTACAAAGTATTATTGGGCAGGTATATATTAGCATTTACTCAGACTGCTAACATTCCCAGACACTACCTTAACTCAAGCTGTCTTGTATTGCTAAGCTACCATCTTTTGTATTTTTTTTCATTAATTTCCTTGATATTCTTGACCTTTGTTTTTTCCCTAGTTCTATAAAATATTTGTTTTTGAAAGTTTGATTGATTTGGCACTTCACAAGTAGAAAAAATTAGACAAAATTGTCATTTTTATTATATTAGTTCGGGCTCCCTATGAGCAACTAATATTTTTTCAATTGTTTAGATCTGACTTTATTTGTGTGAGGGGTTACTCAATTTTTACCTATAGCTCTAAAAAGCTATAGCATAAAGGCCAGTATTTTAGTTAAATTACATGGACTCTTCATTTAGGTTTAAGTATGTAGTTTTCAAAAAGGCCTGCTAGGGGTATTAGGATAAGAATAAGTATGAAGTAGAGAATGGAGGCTAGTTGGCCAATAATGATAAATGGCTGTTCTACTGGCTGTCCTCCAATTCAGGTAAGTGCTATAAGGTTGGCAGTAAGGATTCAGAATAGTGTTTGAGAGATAGGTCGGAATATTATGCTTCATTGGTTGGCTGTGTGGAGGAAGGGAATGACTAGTAGGATTAGGATAGAGGCTAGTAGGGCTAGGACACCTCCTAGTTTGTTAGGGATAGAATGTAGGATAGCATATGCAAATAGGAAATATCATTCTGGTTTGATATGAGGGGGTGTGCTTAGTGGGTTAGCAGGAGAAAAATTATCGGCGTCTCCTAGTGAGTCTGGGGAAAAGAGGGCTAGAGATAGTAGAATTAGGAGTAGGAATATAAGACTGAGGGCGTCTTTGATGGTGTAGTACTGGTGGAAGGGAATTTTGTCTGAATCCGGGTTAATTCCTGATTGGTTGTTAGAACCTGTCTCGTGAAGGAATAGCAGGTGAACAATGACTAGGGCTGTGATGACAAAAGGGACAATAAAGTGGAATGCCAAGAATCGGGTTAGGGTAGCTTTGTCTACTGAAAAGCCCCCTCAGATTCATTCTTCCAGTGTTGTTCCAATATAGGGGATGGCTGATAGAAGATTAGTAATTATGGTTGTGCCTCAGAATGATATTTGGCTTCAGGGTAGGACATAGCCTACGAATGCAGTGGCTATTACAGTAAGTAATAAGACTACTCTAATATTTCAGGTCACAGCCACAACCAGTAAACTATTTTAGCAGACAGGTTAAATCAGATTGAAGAAAACTGAAAGGTTTCAAATCTTTTAGAGAATTAGGGAGATGTCTACTCCAAGCTTGTGAAAATTGTCCCCAGAAGAAAGGGCAGATAACAACCTTTGGCCATGGCCCAATAGCCATGAAAGTGGCTGAAGAATGTGTGATGGAGAACTTAGAACTTGAAGATGCCACCTTCTTTCATTGCATCCTGGGCCATTGCCATTGTCTGGCCTTTAGACTTTGCTGACCCAAGAAAAAAGAATGAAATTAACAACTTTGTACAACTGCTTCATTTAAATCCAATTCACGTGCAAGTCAAGATATCACTTGTGATATCATCAGTCTTCTTTGAAAAGTAGGGGCAAATAATAATAGCAGGAAATAATAATAATAATAACTTACTATTTGATTTAGGTCTCTGTCTTATCTTCATGAAGCTGACAAAACAGGCTTTCTAAGTCAAGGCTCTGACCAGTTTATTGACCTCTTCAAAATTCTATTATTTCCTTATTATCTCTAGAACATCAGTGTTTGTAGCAGATTTCATTAGCCCAAAGAATTCTAGCTATCTATCATTTATCTATCAATTTATTTATCTATTTGTGTATTTATTTATACATGTTCTTGTTTGTTTCTCTGTTTATTAATCTATTCATTTAATGTTTGTTTAGTCATTTATGAATCTATTTTTTGATTAATTCATTGATTTTTGTGGGAAACATTTATTACTTGTACACAAAGGCCATGATTTTATTTCATTGAACTAAAGAAAATATAAATTAAGTGACTTTAATCATAATGCCAATGCTTACAAAAACAGTTGTTTTTGAAATTCAATGGACATCATTTAATTAAAATAAATTCAAAATGAATGCCACTTCATTTTAAAAGATAGCAGAATGTACCTGGGCACAAATATAAAGTCAGCCTGGTATTTCAAAGCTTGCCGAATTTGATTCAACCTGCATTTTATATTACTTTTTCTTCACATACTTTAAGTTTCAAGCTAACTGAACAATTCTCTCTTCTCTAAATTTGATATTTTATCCCTTTGCTCTGTGCATTCACATAAGTTTTTCCTGATATATAGAATACATTCAACCAACTAGGAAACATTTGCTGCACATTTGTGACACAGAGGATAGAGTAATAAACTTGGAGTAAGAGGTGAGTATCTACAGATACTACCTCTAAAACTCTAATCAAGTCATTGAATCTTCCAAAGATGGGGATTTTAATAGATTTTTCTCCTAGGATTGTTGTAAGGATTAAAGAGAATATTGGTTAAGTGTAAAGTGTATAGAGGGAAGACACAGAGACACAGAGGCACACACAGAGAGAAACAGAGATACACAGACAGACAGAATGGGAAGTAGCAAGGCTAAAGCTAATAGGTTAAGACTTTTATTTCATTGATTAATTTATTAAACTAAGGTAGAAGCTGACAACTAATTGGTTAATTAGAGATGTTGAAATTTTAGTTAATTATGTGGAATTTTCAAAATACACTTTTTCTTGATTTGGAATGTGAGATAAAAGAACTAAAAGATTAATTAGTAGCACTTCAAAAAGAGTGAGTTTTAATGTTATTCTCCGCTGGTTTATAATGCATCATATTGGTTATCTAACCTCAGTTTACACTATTCATGGGAAAACTTGTAAATTCTATTTTTTTCCTTTAATTTTTGAATTTACTTTTATTATTATTCTTTTTGACTTGCATTGGTAAATATGTACATTCTCCCATCATTCCCTAACCCAGTGAGCCATTCCTCATAACAAATAAATAAATAAATAAATGAAATCCAGCATAATTCAGCAAAAATAAACATCACATTGTTTTCTCATAAAAAGTGTTGTATTCTATATGAGAAGCCCCGAGTGTTGCCCAGAAAGGTGAAAGGCCAATTTTTCTCTCTTCGTTAGGGAAAAGGTTATTAATGATAATTTTGCTGCTTTTAATTTTTGTTTTTGTTGTTAGTTATTTCCACTTGCATTGTGACAATTTTGTGTATTTTTCTCTAAATTCTTCCTTTTACAATTTGTAATATTACAGCATTTTTTTATTAATTATGTGCACTACATTTAGCCATTCTCCATTTGATGGAAACTTACTATACTTTCCTCCTATTCTTTGCTACCTCCAAAACATGTCTACTTCAGACCCTTTTAAGCTTCAGTTCAGTTGCTGCCTCCTGCATGAAGCTTTCTCTATTTCCTCCTAACACTGCAACAACCTTTCTTTTCTCAATACAACTTACATTTATTTATCTTTTCATTAGTAACATTTCGCCCCCACCTTGAAAAATACAAGTTCCTTGAAAGTGGGGACTATTCTGATGCACTCTTTTTTTTGTTTCTGTATTCTTAGTGCTTAATAACATGCCTTAATATTTGCAAAAATAGTCAATTAAATTTCCATACAAATGAAATTGATCTTTAAGAATGGGTGTTTTCTTTCTTGTCCTTAATATAAATTTGTCTTTTTTTAATTAATAGTTTTTATTTACCAGATATATGCGTGGGTAATTTTACAACATTGACAATTGCCAAACCTTTTGTTCTAATTTTTCCCCTCCTCCCCCCCCCCAAGATGGCAAGTTGACCATTACATGTTAAATATGTTAAAGTTTAAATTAAATACAACATATATATATATATGTGTGTATATGTATATATATATATGTATATACACATATACATATATATATATATTTATATATACATGTCCAAACAGTTGTTTTTCTGTACAAAAAGAATCGGACTTTGAAACAGTGTACAATTAGCCTGTGAAAGAAATAAAAAATTTAGGCAAACAAAACTAGAGGGATTGGGAATTCTATGTAGTGGTTCATAGTCATATCCCAAACTCCTTTTGCTGGGTTTAGCTGGTTCAGTTCATTACTGCTCTAGTGGAATTGATTTGGCTCATCTCATAGTTGAAGATGGCCACATCCATCAGAATTGATCATCATATAGTATTGTTGTTGAAATATACAACAATCTCCTGGTTCTGCTCATTTCACTCAGCATCAGTTCATGTAAGTCTCTCCAGGCTTTTCTGAGATCATCCTGCTGGTCATTTCTTACAGAAAAATAATATTGCATAATATTCATATACCACAATTTATTCAGCCATTCTCCAATTGATGGGTATCTACTCAGTTTCCAGTTTCTGGCCACTACAAAGAGAGCTGCCACAAACATCCTTGCACATATGAGGTCCCCAGTAGTAACACTGCTGGGTCAAAGGATATGCACAGTTTGATAACTTTTTGAGCATAGTTCCTAAATTTGTTTTTCTTATTAATTTCCTTTTAGGTAACTTCTATAACCTGAAGTAATGGATCAGAGAAATCATTCCAGAGTGACTGAATTTGTGTTGGTTGGACTCTCCACTTCCTGGGAGCTCCAGATTCTCTTCTTCATACTCTTTATATTGCTTTATATGGCCATTGTAGTGGGAAACCTTCTCATTGTGCTCACGGTGATCTTGGAACCTCTTCTACACACACCCATGTATATGATGCTGAGTAACCTTTCAATTCTTGATATATGCCTGGCTACCTATGCAACCCCCAAGATGATCATTGACTTTCTTGCAGAATTAAAAACTATTTCCTTTGAAGGTTGCATGGCCCAGATATTCTTGCTTCATGTCTTTGCTGGTGGTGAGATGGTGCTTCTTGTGGCTATGGCATATGATAGATATGTGGCCATATGCAAACCCCTATACTATACAACCATTATGAGTTGGAACAAATGCATAGGACTTCTGGTGACTTCATGGGTAATTGGGATTCTGCACTCCCTGAGTCAGCTGGCCTTTACTATAAATTTGCCTTTTTGTGGCCCCAATATAGTAGACAGTTATTATTGTGATCTTACTTTGGTCATCAAACTAGCCTGTACTGATACTTATCTTCCGGAAATACTAATGCTCTTGGACAGTGGTCTAATGGGGGTGACTTCTTTTTTCCTTGTACTTATTTCCTATACTGTCATCCTAGTCACCGTCCAACGTCATTCATCGGCTGGTATGGTTAAAGCACGTGCTACATTGACTGCACACATCACTGTGGTGACCCTCTTCTTTGGACCATGCATTTTTATTTATGTCTGGCCTTTTAACAATTTCCCCGTGGACAAGGTTTTTTCAGTGTTCTCTACTATTTTTGCTCCAATATTTAATCCAGTAATCTATACTTTAAGAAATAAAGAGGTAAAGACAGCAATGCAGAAACTGAAGAGCCAGCATGTATCAGGCAGATTTTTCACTTGATTCCAGTTTTGACTAATGCAATACCTTGAACAGATCTTCATATCTATTTGAGCCACTACCCTTTCTTCTTTCCTGTGATACAATGTTTATTTCACCTTTTAGTAAATTTATTTATAAAATTGAGAAGAGTTTATGTACTGATATATTTTCAGTTTATGAAATTGTGAAAATTTACAAGAAAAGGTGAAATTAGAGTAAAAGCTTTATGAAAAGCCCAAATCTAATTCTTTGTTGTTGCACTATCATTTCTGACTCTTTGTGACCTCATTTGGGGTTTTCTTGGCAAAGATCTGGAATGGTTTGTAATATTCTTCTAAAGTTTATTTTATAGATTAAAAAAAATGAAGTAAATAGGGTTAACTGACTTGGCCAGGGATACATAGGAAGAAGAGTCCCCCTTACTCTAGATCTAATACTATAGCCTGCCCTATTTTAACTCTTTCTAGCTGCTGTTACATAGATCTAGCAGGATTTCACAAATTATAATATTAAGTATCATAGTTCTATCATATTGCATCCAATGAATCATATAATCACTGAAATTGGGAAAAAGAATGAACATTAAATGAGAGATTCCCAAAGCAGGTAATTATGAAACTTGTAGCTCCTATTAAAGGTGTTTTGTCACTGTGTATAGATCAACATTCCTCCACTCCATCTTAGCCATGAACAAAGATGATGATAGTCTTGTTCTTGCAATCACCCACAAATTCATTACTTTTGTGTTCAAGCATTCTTAAATTCCTCTTTCTACCCATAATTCTTTGCCTTTCCACATAGTCCTCTACTTTCCCTTACCAAAGTTTATATCCACATTATGATCTTTAAATAGTAAATTCCTTAATTCTATATCAGACCATCATCCCTGCACTGACCGCTTTCTCTTCTTTTCCTCAACTTGATTCCTTGGTAAATGAGTTCAATTCTACACAGTACATTTTTCTTGAATTCCTTGCCCCCTTAAAATATCACTGATCATATCTTTATAAGCCTCAGTCTTGGATCCCTTTGAAAATCTTCTGTATTCCTTCTTACACTCCTGCTGCCTAGTGAAGGTGGAGAAAATTATGTAATCATTATGAATGGATTCACAACAAAGTTATATATTATAATACACCCAATTTCAATTGGATTGTCCCAGTTACTGGACAACCCTCCTCTAACTCCATCTCAATTCACTCTCCTTTTTTCAAGAGTTCTTACAAACTTTTTCATCTCTTCACCAACGTCTCATGGCTCCCACTACTCCTACGATCACAAATAAGAAGTTTGCTTCATATTTTACAGAGTGAAAAAAATGAGGCTGTTTTCTGTGAGCTCCAATTTTTCCCTGCTTGCTCATCACATATCATTTGTATACCTTTTACCACAATCTCCTCCATCTCTGACACATATGAAGAAATTATGTTACTTCTGACTAAGACAGACTCCTTTACTTGCATAAGTGATCTCAAATACATTCCGTCTTTTTCAACAGATCTCATGCTCTGTCATCCCTTTAATTCCTTACTTATCTTCAGTCTCTTCTTGTCTACTGATTCCTTCCCTGCTGCTTACAAACATGTCTACTTCTCCTCCATCATCAAAAACCTCTCACCTTAGCCATCTATGCCTGAAAATTATCATTCTATATATCTTTTCCCCTTTATGGTTAAACTCATTAAGAAGCCTGTTGACTGCTTTTAATAATCTGGTTTCCAACTTCCTTCATTCAGCACTGTGCTCTCCAATCAACAAGTCTCTCTGGATGTGAACTCAGAACTTGAGTTAATTGGATTGATCTCTATTCACTTTGTTACTTATAGACTTTGAAGAAATCTAGTATTTTTAGGGACTCCAAAGTTTCATCTACTTGGAACTGGGGAAGTAGTACCAGAAGAGAAGACCTTGATAATTATTAGAGGATTATCAGAAAAGTTGACCTCACACCTGTGGGTGGATCCAAGAATAGTTATTTTACCTATGAACATGTAATGAACTTTTGAAGACTGTAAAGCTAGGGAGACAATATAGCAAAGAGTAGGCAGGCCTTGATCTGAGTTTTTCTGGCAACTCGCAGATCAACACTAGATCAAGTCTCTGAAATGATTTTGGAGTGACAGAACACACAAATATTACACATTTGCAGCAAACGATGTTTTGGAAGAACTTCAGAAAAATCTATTTCTATCAGGTGGGAGATAAAGGGGGAAAGAAATGGAAGAATGCAAGCAGCTGACTGCAGACCCAGTGCAGTGACCTAAGGCAGTGTGGTCTCAGTATGTTGGAGAATTTACAGGGACACTCTCAGCCAAAATACAGTAGCATTGCCTACTCTTCTAGTTCAAGAGCCATTGATCAGCAAATTATCTGTGAGACATCCAACAGAAATACAAAAGGCAACTAGTGAGCTTCCAAACTTCAGAATAATGCAGGACTTGGCCACACTTATCCAGCACGTGAAGGAAGACAGCAGGACCAGCCAAGGGCAGCAAAAACACTGCTGTTGCTTATGGAGAAAGCTCCCCTTTGTTTTAAGAGCAGACCTCAACCCTTAAAAATGAGCAAAAAAGCAAAAACAAAAACAAAAACATAAACAAACCTCTCATCATAGATAGCTTGTATGGAGAAAGAAAAGAATGGCCTCAAATTCTAAGGACATTAAAGGCAAATAATCTGTATATGAAGCCCTAAAGTATGATATGAATTGGTCCCCATTTCACAAGGCTGTCTTGGAAGAATTTTAAAAAGATCTTAAAAGAGTTAGAAGAAAAATGGGGAAAGGAAATGAGAACATTGCAGTAAACACAGAAAATATCTGAAGAAAACTCCCTTAAAATAAATTTGATGAGAAGGAAAAAGCATATAACTTTTATTGAAAAAGAAACTAACTCATTGAAAAACAGAATTTGTGAAATGGAAAAAAATCCACTGAACAAAATAACTCAAAAATTCAATTGGTCAAATGCAAAAGTAGATTAAAAAGCTAATTGAAGAAAACAATTCAATGAAAACTAGATTTGAACAAATGAATGTAAATGACTCAATGAGATATCAAGAATCAGTCAAACAAAACCAAAAAAGTGAAAAAAATAGAAGAAAATGTAAAATACCTCAAGATCCAAGAGAGATAAACTAATAATTATTGGACTTCCTGAAAATCATGATGATAAAAAGAACCTAGACATTATCTTTCAGGAAAATATTAAGGAAAAGTTTCCTGATGTCTTAGAACCAGAGGGTAAAATAGTCATTGAAAGAATTCACCAATAACCTCCTGAAAAAATATCTCAAAATGAAAACTCCAAGAAATATTGTAGCTAAATTTCAGAATTATCAGATCAAAGGGAAAATATTGCAAACAGCCAGAAAGAAACAATTCAAATATGAAAGAATAGTCAGGATTACCCAGGACATAGCAGCTTCCATTTTAAAGCATCAAAGAACCTGGAATCTGATATTCAGAAAGGCAGAGGAACTTGGATTGAAGCCAAGAATCAACTATCCAGACAAATTGACCATTATCTTTCAGGGAAAAAAGGTGGGCATTGAATGATATAGGTGAATTTCACTTATTTCTGATGAAAAAAAGAAAAACAACTGAACAGAACATTTGATCTCTAAGTATAGAAATCAAGAGAAGCATAAAAAGTTTTAAAAGGAAAGAAAAAAATAGCTTTCTTTTAAAACTTAAAAAGCTTACATCATTTTATGTGAAGATGGTATGTTTAATGGGCCAGGGAATAATAGACCAAATTAATTGGAAACTAAATCATCAGATCCTAAAGAATGAGTGAATTAAAGAATTAAAGATTGAAACAACAATTCATATACACAATTGATAATTTCATCCAAGAGAATGAAAATTATGAGACAACATATAAAAATTTTTGGGATGCAGTCAAAGTAGTTCTTAGGGGAAGTTTCATATCTCTAGATGCTTGATTGTTGAAAACATAGAAAGAGAAGATCAATGAATTTGGCATGCAACTAAAAGACCTAGTAAAAGAACAAATTAACCCCCCCCCATTAAATACCAAACTTGAAATTCTCAAAATAAAGTTGAAAGTAAAAAAACAAAAACAAAAACAAAAACAAAACTATTGAATTAATAAACAAAACTAAGAGCTGCTTTTAGGAAAAAACTGACAAAATAGATAAACTTTTAATTAATGTGATCAAAAAAAGGACAGAAGAAAATCAAATTGTTAGTATCAAAAGTGAAATGGGTAAACTTTCCACCAACAAAGAGGAAATTAAACAATAATTAGGAGCTGTTTTTCCCAACTGTATGCTAATAAATCTGATCATCTAAGTGACATGTATGAATACTTACAAAATATAGATTGTCCTAATTAACAGAAGAGGAAATAAATTACTTAATTAGTCCCATTTTAGAAAAAGAAATTGAACAAGCAATTTAGCAACTCTCTAAGAAAAAATCTCTGGGGCTAGATGGATTTACAGGTGAATTCTATTTAAATAACAATTAATTCCAATACAGTGCAAACTATTTGTAAAAATAGGGAAAGGAGTCCTAACAAGTTTCTTTTATGGCACAGACATGATACTGATAACCCAAACTATTCTCAATAAGATCAGAGGTGAAAAAAGTTTGCCCACTATCACTATTACTATTCATTACTGTATTATAAATGTTAGTTTTGGCAATAAAAGAAGAAAAAGAAATTAATTAGAGTAGGTAATGAGGAAACCAAATGAGCACTCTGCAAGATGATATGATGGTATCTTTAAGGAATCTTAGAGAATCAACTAAAAATCTACCAGAAAAAATTCACAACTCTAGCAAAGTTGCATGATACAAAATATAACTATAGAAAACTTTGATTACTTTGCCTGAAAACTGCCTGTTTTATATCCTTTGACCATTTATCAATTGGTGGATATTTTATTTTTATAAATTTGGCTTAATTCTCTATATATGTGGGGAAAAAAGGCTTTTATTAGAACAACTTGCCAACCAAATATTTTTTCATAGCTATGATTGCTGTGTGTTTTCCTCCATCCTATTTCCCCTAATTTATTTTATTTTGTCTCTCCTTTCACTCAGTCCATCCTAGAAAGTATTTTACTTCTTTTGCAGTCCCCCATAATATACTCTCCATTCTTTCAGCCCCATCCCTCTCTTATCCATTTCCCCTCCTACTTTCCTACAGGGTAAGATAGATTTGTATACCCAATTGTGTGTGTTATTCCTTCTTTGAATCAATTCCAGTGAGAATAGGTTAAAATTCTTCCTTCTCTATCTCTGCATTCTCTCTTCCATTGCAAAAGCTCTTTTAAGTCTCTTTTATGTAAGATAATTTATCCATTTACTCTTTACTGTGTTCCCAGTACATTGTTTTTTTCTCACCACTTAATTCCATTGCTTTTAGATATCATTCTGTCCCATTTAACTTACACTTGTGTATGTATACTCTTTCTAATTGCCTTAATAACGATATCTTAAGAGTTACAAGTATCACCTTCTCATATAGGAATGTAAACATTCTAGATTTATTGAATTCCTTGGACTCCTTTTTACTGCTTCTCTTGAATCTTGCCTTTGAAAGCCAAATTTTCCATTCAAGTCTTGTCTTTTCATCAGGAATTGTATTTTATTGAATATCCACCCACCCCCTGAAGTATTATACTGAGTTTTACTTGGTAGGTGATTCTTGGTTGGAATCCTAGCTCCTTTGCTTTTATATTCTAAGTTCTCTGATTCTTTAATTATTAAGTATTTAATTATTTTAAGTATTATATTCTAAGTTCTCTGATTCTTTAATGTAGAAGTTGCAGAATTTTGTGTTATAGTGACTGTGGTTCCATGCTATTTGAATTGCTTTTCTGGCTGCTTACAATATTTTGGGAGCTCTGAAATTTGACTATAATATTACTAGGAGTTTTCATTTTGAAATCTCTTTTGGGAAGTGATTAGTGGATCCCTTCAATTTCTGTTTTACCCTATGCTTCTAGAATATCAGGGATAATTTCTTGAAAGATGATGTCTAGGCTCTTTTGTTTTGTCATGGATTCCAAGTAGTGAATAATTTTTAAATTATCTCTCGATTTATTTTCCAATTCAGTTATTTTTCCAATGAGATATTTCATATTTCTTCTATTTTTTTTTCATTCTTTCAATTTTATTTTTTTTTGAGTCATTAACTTCTATTTTCTAAATTATAATTTTTAAGGATTTATTTTCAGTGAACTTTTGTCCTTATTTCCCTCATTTGGCCAATTTTATTTTTTAGGGATTATTTTTCCAGTGAATTTTTGTACTGCTTTTTCCATGTAACTAATCCTGCTTTTAAAAAAGTTATCTTCATTTTGGGGCTCTTTTTACTTTTCATTTTTTTTATTTTTAAGATATTATTTTCATCTGTAACTTTTATTCCTCCTTTACTGAGCTATTAATTTTTGATTTTATTTTCTCACATCCTGCATCACTGTCAGAATTGTCCCAAGTTCTGGGCTTTTTATGCTGTTCTTTTCAGATTAAGTTCTGGGAATCTGCAAATTTTCATTTCTTCCAAGGTAGTATAATCAAAGCAGAAGTGTGTTTAGTACTCTTCTGGCTTGTATTCTGGTCTTTAAGAGACCATAAACATCCTTTTTGTTTTGTTCTGGAGTTGTGACCAGGGTCCCTTTTTTCCCATACCCACTAATTCTGGTGTGCTAGTGCTCCTTCTAGCTAAAGGACTATGACCCAGGACTCTTCCCTGGATCTGTACATGAACAATGCAACAGAGTCTTGAACGTAGTGCAAGTAAAGAAAGCCCTATAGTCTCCTTCTGACCACTTGTGAGATACCTTTATCATTTTTGCACTGAGAGCCCTGGAAGATTCTTTTCCTAATTGAGTTGCCTTAAACATCTGCTGCTGGCTTACCAAAATATTGCCTGTGCTAGAATGACTTCTCTGAAAAAAATCAAAATCAAAAGGCAACATAGCAGAATGGATAAAGAACTGGACATGAAATCAGGAAGCATTTAGTTCAAAATCTAATTTTGATATAATAAACATTTTAACTATTGACAAGGTATTTACCCCCTGTCTCAGAGGGTTCTTGAGTAGAATTTAGGATATTGGGAAACTTGGATAGGAAAAATGCATCTTTAATTTTTATTAACTTTTAACAGAAATGTACATTTTTTTCTTTTTTTCTTTTTTTTTTTTCTTTTGTAAAAGGCGCTTTTATTATGCCTGAACTGTTCCTTTAAGAGAACTGAAGATTTGTTAAAGATACATAGATGTGAGGAAGGAATTCAATCCAGAAAGAGGGGGCATTGTTTACTTGTTTGGTCCATAATTGTAATTATTACATTGTCCTATACATTGTAATAGGAGATGATAAATATTAAAGCAAATTAGAAAGCTGTTGGGGGAGAACAACTGCTTGTTCAGTTATTTTTCTTTTCTTTTTTTCTTTCTTTCTTTCTTTTTTTTTGATTAATTCATTTATTTATCTATTTATTTATTTTTTTATTAATTTTATAATTATGACTTTTTTGACAATACATATGCATAGGTAATTTTTTTTTTTACAACATTATCCCTTGTACTCCCTTCTGTTCTGAATTTTCCTCCTCCTTCCCTCCATCCCCTCCCCTAAATGGCAGGCATTCCCATACATATTAAATATCTTATAGTATATCCTAGGTACAATATATATGTGCAGAACCGAATTTTGTTGTTGTTGTTGCAAAGGAAGAATTGTATTCAGAAGATAAAAATAATCTGGGAAGAAAAACAAACAAAAAAAATGCTCATAGTTTACACTCATTTCCCAGTGTTCCTTTTCTGGGTGTAGATGATTCTGTCCATCATTGATCAATTGGAATTGGATTAGCTCTTCCCTATGTTGAAGATATCCACTTCCATCAGAATACATCCTCATACAGTATCATTGTTGAAGTGTATAATGATCTCCTGGTTCTGCTCATTTCACTTAGCATCAGTTGATGTAAGTCACTTCAAGTCTCTCTGTATTCCTCCTGTTGGTCATTTTGTACAGAACAATAATAGTCCATAACATTCATATACCACAATTTACCCAACCATTCTCTAATGGATGTATGTATATATGTTTATATTTATATATATATATATATATTTATAGTATTTATGTAATAGGCATATAATAAATGTTTCATAAAATGAATTAAATTATTTTAAATAGCGATAAATATATCTGTGCATAATTAGTATTAATCTGAAAACTGCACGAAGATATTAGAGGGAAGAAAGAAAGAGAGAGCAATATATTGTTTTCATTTATTTTGATTCCCTCTTATTTCTCCTCTCTTAAGGTTATCTCTAAGCAGCTCTGGCACCTGTGTCCATGGATGGAGCTAATTCCTCTGTTGTGTCTGAATTTGTGCTGCTGGGGCTCTCCAGTTCTTGAGAACTTCAGCTTTTCTTTTTTTGTCTTCTTCTCCCTGTTGTACGGGATGATTATCCTGGGCAATCTTCTCATCATGGTTACAGTGACCTCTGATGCTCGCCTGCACTCTCCCATGTACTTCCTGCTGGGGAAATCTATCCTTTATTGATATCTGTCAGTCCTCTTTTGCTACCCCAAAGATGATTGCAGACTTTTTGAATGAACACAAGACTATATCCTTCAATGGCTGTATAGCCCAAATTTTCTTTATTCATCTTTTCACTGGTGGCGAAATGGTGCTGCTTATCTCCATGGCCTATGATAGATATGTGGCCATATGTAAATCTCTACATTATTGTGACCATCATGAACTAGTAAGTCTGTATTATCTTAGTATTAGCCTCCTGGGCTGTTGGGTTTGTGCACACCATAAGCGAATTGTCATTTACTGTGAATTTGCCTTTTTGTGGACCTAATTTAGTGGACAGCTTTTTCTGTGAACTTTCGAGAGTGACCAAGCTTGCCTGCCTTGACTCCTATACCATAGAGATATTAATTGTGGCCAATAGTGGGATTCTTTCCTTAAGCACTTCCTTTTGTCCATTTCATATGTAGTCATTCTGGTCACTGTTTGGTATAAGTCTTCTGCTGTAATGACTAAGGCATTTTCCACATTGAGTGCTCACATAATGGTTGTGGTCTTATTCTTTGGGCCCTGTATCTTTATATATGGCCTTTCACCACCTACCCAGTGGATAAAATCCTTGCCATATTTTACACCATTTTCACCCCTATCTTGAACCCCTTTATTTACACATTAAGGAATAAAGATAAGAAGGCTGCCATGAAGAAACTTGTAAGTCGAAAACTGTAATCCAAGATTTCTGAGATATCCCTCATGATGAGACTTTCTCTGTATTAAAACATACATCCTGTAAAGTTATCCCTGTGCAACCCTTACTATATTTTTCAACTATTATTGCTGATTGCTGTTATACCTTTTATCATCATTATTACTACTTTTCACCTTTAAAAGACAGATATGTGCAGGGGAGCAGTATCATAACTCATGGGATGTTGAAATTTAAAGGAACTATAAACATATATTTTAATGCCCTAAGTTTACAGATAAGGAAATGAAAGTCAACAAAGGGAAAGTGATGTCAACAACAAAACAATAAACAAGCACTATATATATATATATATATATATATATATATATAGACAATATATAGAGAACTGACCCTAATTTATAAGAAATCAAACCATTCTCCAATTGATAAATGATCAAAGGATATGAACAGACAATTCTCAGATGATGAAATTGAAATTATATCCACTCATATGAAAGAGTGTTCCAAATCACTATTGATCAGAGAAATGCAAATTGGCTAAGATGACAGGAACAAATAATGATGAATGTTGGAAGGGATGTGGGAAAACTGGGACACTGATGCATTGTTGGTGGAGTTGTGAAAGAATCCAGCCATTCTGGAGAGCAATTTGGAACTATGCCCAAAAAGTTATCAAACTGTGCATACCCTTTGATCCAGCATTGCTGCTATTGGGCTTATATCCCAAAGAAATACTTTGGAGGGGAAAGGGACCTGTATGTGCCAAAATGTTTGTGGCAGCTCTTTTTGTAGTGGCTAGAAACTGGAAGATGAATGGATGTCCATCAATTGGAGAATGGTTGGGTAAATTATGGTATATGAAGTTTATGGAATATTATTGCTCTGTAAGAAATGACCAGCAGGAGGAATACAGAGAGGCTTGGAGAGACTTACATCAACTGATGCTGAGTGAAATGAGCAGAACCAGAAGATCGCTGTACACTTCAATGTTGTATGAAGATGCATTCTGATGGAAGTGGAAATCTTCAACATAAAGAAGATCCAACTCACTTCCAGTTGATCAATGATGGACAGAAATAACTACACCCAGAGAAGGAACACTGGGAAGTGAATGTAAATTGTTAGCACTAATATCTGTCTGCCCAGGTTACATGTACCTTCGAATCTAATGCTTATTGTGCAACAAGAAAATGGTATTTACACACATCTATTGTATCTAGGTTATG
This sequence comes from Sminthopsis crassicaudata, assembly GCF_048593235.1. NCBI lineage: Eukaryota > Metazoa > Chordata > Mammalia > Dasyuromorphia > Dasyuridae > Sminthopsis > Sminthopsis crassicaudata. The sequence goes on from NC_133618.1 coordinate 260,681,736, forward strand.
TTGTAACTCATGTAAAATATATGGGATTACCTGTCATCAACAGGGAGGGAGTAGAGGGAGGGAGGATAACTGGGAAAATGAATACAAGGATAATGTTATAAAAAAATTACTCATGCATATATATTGTCAAAAATTATAAATAAAAGAAAATTGGTAAATTGTTATATTATGATTCTAGGTTATACTGTAACACATGTAAAATGTATGAGATTGCCTGACATCTAGGGGAGGGAATAGAGGGAGGGAGGGGAAAATCTGGAAAAATGAATACAAGGGATAATGTTATAAAAAATTACTCATGCATATATACTGTCAAAAATGTATAATTATAAAATTAATTTAAAAAAAAAAAAGAAAAGTTGTGATATAGTAGAAAGAATGCTGGGCTAGGAATCAAGGGAACTGGGTTAGAATTATAATCCTGAAAAAATCAGTTGATGTTTCTGAGTCTTAGTTTCCTCATCTATTAAATGAGGATAATTCTACCTAACTCACGAATTTGTTTTAAGGAAAGCATTTGACAAATTATAAAGTACTATTATTTTTGTCCTTATATTTTTCAATTGATCAGTGGACATGTTTTTTTAAATGGAAATATTCATTCTTCATATTTTGGTTTAGAGATATTTTGACCCCCCAAAAAAGAGCAATAGTGTATGTGTGTATGTGTGTATGTGTGTGTGTGTGTGTGTGTGTGTGTGTGTGTGTGTGTGTGTGTGTGTGAGAGAGAGAGAGAGAGAGAGAGAGAGAGAGAGAGAGAGAGAGAGAGAGAGAGAGAGAGAGAGAGATCTTGTAATTATTTATCTGGAAGAAAGTCAAAAGTTAGCAGAATAATAATTATTATTTTGACTTTAAATTTTTTTTTATTTCTATTATAGTGCTAACACTGATAAAACTAACCCTTGCCTTTTTTGCTCCCTAGAAAGTTACTTTGCATAATTTAATAATTCCCACTGCAGGATGATTCTCCAAAGGAGGAGGGTACATATCTCCATAGTATAAAGATTGTGTAGCTACTTGATAGACTGTAGCATGTTGCTACTTCAGTAATTGAAATTGTTACTCCCAAGGGGCTTATAGTATAGCAGAGTGGACTATAGGAAATCAATTTTAAAATGCATTAAACCACTAGAATATTGCATAATTTCCAGTGTGGAAATACTTATATTAATCACATATATTTAGAATAAAATTAAAAGACATCAGTCAGAAAGAAAGAAAAACCAAAGGACTGAAAAGCAAGATTTTTGAGAACGTAAGTACATATGTTGGAATTCTATGTCTGTTTATGTGGATGATTTAAGAATGTGCCAATAGGCTTCAAACCCTGAACTCCTTTCTCTAAAGGGGCAAATTGGTAGTCATGAAGCTTGAGATTTGAGGTCAGTTTGAACCTTTCTCTAAAGGGGCAAATTGGTAGTCATGAGGCTTGAGATTTGAGGTCAGTTTGAAGACTACTGGTAGGGGTTCTTTGTCTCCTTGAGACCATTAATGACACTTTCCTTTTCTTGTGGCCCTATTCTTGTACTTTGAATAAATCAAAGATATCCTTGGTAAGGAAAAAAGCAAAATATGCTGTAATACCTAGACAAAGGGAAAGAGCATCAAAGCCATTTTGCTTTTTTCCTCCCATTCCATTCCTCGGATTTTTATTTCAGAACTTTTTAATGACTAGACATCTGGAATTTTAGAGGGAACACTGTGCAAATACAAAGACTGGCTTAGGTGAGGAAGAATGGTGTGATGATCAGAAAAAAAGGTTTGAGTATTTTGGATTGAATCTTTGCTCTGATATTTAGACAAGTTGCTTCTTCTCTGTGAACCTAATTTATAAAAAAAAATTATCATAAAACCTACTATGTGCTAGGCACTGTGCCAAGTGCTGGAGAATAAATATTAGACTAATGCTTGTGCTTCCTTCCTAGATTATTGTGAGAATGAAAAACATCACATGATGCGCGTAAAGTTCTTTGTAAATTAGTAAGCACTATGGAAATGTAAAGCCATTATTACTAGAGAAGGTGAAATTTCTGTTTTTTTAACCATCCAAACATCAAAGGATAATTGTAATTCAAGTCAAAGAAAAAAATTCTTATATAATAAGTATCACTAGCTCTTTATGAATAAAACTCAATAGGAGAACTCAATGGGGGTTGGAAAGTAAAGCTGAAAATTGCCTTAAAGCTCATTTCACATGGAAAAAAAATGAGACTGTTACTTGTCCTAGGTCACATAGGTCAAAAGAAGTCAAAGTCAAATCCTTTGCCTCCACCTCCAATATACATTCTACTGGACCACACTGCCATCTTCACTTCTTTTAGGTTAGATTTAGTCTTAATATCACAGTGAAGCAACAAGTCACTTCAGATTGAAAAACTGAGCATTTTAAGTACTATTGAGAAATTTCCTTAACCCTAAAGTGTTCTAAAAATAATAAACTATGATGACTAGGAAACTACTTGATTTTAAAGAAAATTAAGGTGCCCTACATGAGTTTTTCAATATTTATATAGTACTATCATACAACAATATTCTTTTTCTTAGAAAAAATGTTGTGACAGCAATGGAATGACCATCACTGAATTTTTCATATTTCAGATAAGGAAATTAATAGAAAGGTTGAATAACTTCATGATAATTGCAAAACGAAATCAGTGGCAAAGCCTCTTATATCTAATTATCAGCAAATACTACTATGTTAATTAAAAATAATTTTGAGAATTATTTGATATACATTATTTCCTTTGTACATCAGAAATCTTGTGAGTAAAATAGCCCATAATTCTTACCTCATTTTATAGTTGAAGCAACTAAGGCTCAAAGACTTAGTTATTGTCACACTGCCAATATGTGTCATTGGCAGAATCTGAATTCAGGTTTTTCTGACTCAAAATCAGACACTCTGCTCATCAACAATGCTCTGTTAGATCCACATCAGTATAGTCAGATCTACTGGATTGATTGCCCATCATTAGCAGTTGACAGTCATTTGTGAAACTCTCCAGCATGTTAGAACAAAGTAAACAGAAATTTAATACAAAAAGGAAAATGGAAGCTAGAAGACATTCAAAATTTCTTTTATGGGAGATACTAGAGCTATTAAAGCTGAGGTATATAGAAGAACATGCACTAATGCTAACAACAATTTCCACTTTCCTGTAACAACTCCCTTTTATTGTCCTTATCCTTTTCTTCCATTTCTCTTTCCTTATTTCCTTCTCATTGTTGCTATAATATTGGTACAAACATGATATAAGAAATTCCATTTCCTCCATGATTTCCAAAGTTACATTTTTAATATTTCTTTCAAAAATTAAATCAAAAATCTTTCACTCTAGGGATTTCTTCCTTCTTATCATTGCTAGTACTTTGCTTTTAGAGATAGAATACTCTCCTAGATTAACTTCAGAATTCAGTGAATAGATTTTGATCTGATTCCCAAAGGTTTGAACTCCATCTGGTGGACTGGTATAGCTATTATCTCATTAAACTCTCATTATATTTAACAGAGTCCATGGCATCATTGATTTAGAACTAAAAGTGACTTTGGGTCATCTCTTCCATTCCCCTCATGTTGCAGATCAGAAATAGAAATCACTTAAATGATTGGACCTAGGACAACTTTTTTTTTTTTTTTTTAATCAGCATTTTCCCTTCACAGTGATAAAATATTGTCAACCACCATACTGGTGTTAGACAGGAATCTCTGAATATTGGTGTTATATTTCAGCTCAGGACTTTCAAATTTAATATGTATATTCCTGAAAACTGCTGTCTTTAATGGTATTTTATGTATTAATATTTCAATATAGCTACATGCTCTAGGCATGTTTATAGAGAAAAGAGAAGTGAGAAAGAGAAAAATAATGTGAGAAAACAGATGGAAATTGTTGAATGGGGAAGTATGGATAGCTAAAAGAGCCCTGCTCAGGGAATCAGAATGCCCAATTTGGTCACTAATTGGCTATGGGGCCTTAGAGAAACCATTTAATATTAAGAATTAAGTGATGATCACTTTCATCTCTGTCACAATATCTTTCTTTTTATATATATAAATTGTCTTTATTATTAAAGTGACTTCTCATAAGATAGTTACATTATTCAAATTTAAGATGTGATCCTCATACAACAAAAAAAGAATTATTTTATGATTGGTATTAAGATAGGACTATGCTTCATACATGTAGTCAGATAAAGGATATGAGTATTAATTATTAAAATAAAAAGAGATAACATAGTAAGGATGCCCACCCAAAGATTCCACGTATTAAAAAAACAAAGTATGATTCAGTTATAATGCTATCTTACACAATATCTTTCTTACAACAGACATGTAGATTTATGATAGGGGCATATACTTTTTTATTAATTTTATTATTATAAAATTTTTGACAGTACATATGCATGAGTAATTTTTTTCTTTATAACATTATCCCTTGTATTCATTTTTCCAAATTTTCCCCTCCCTCCCTCTATTCCCTCTCCTAGATGACAGGTAATCCCATACATATTAAATGTGTTACAGTATAACCTAGATACAATATATGTGTGTAAATCCAATATTCTTGTTGCACATTAAGTATTAGATTCCAAAGGTATAAGTAACCTGGGTAGAAAGACAGTAGTGCTAACAGTTTACATTCAATTCCCAGTGTTCCTTCTCTGGGTGTAGCTGTTTCTGTCCATCATTGATCAACTGGAAGTGAGTTGGATCTTTTTTTTTTTTTTTTTTTTTTTTTTTTTTTTTAATTTTAGGCTGGGGTTAAGTGACTTGCCCAGGGTCACACAGCTAGGAAATGTTAAGTGTCCAAGACCAGATTTGAACTCGAGTCCTTCTGAATTCAAGGCTGGTGCTCTATCCACTACGCCACCTAGCTGCCCCCACCACCTAGCTGCCCCGAGTTGGATCTTCTTTATGTTGAAGATATCCACTTCCATCAGAATATATCTTCATACAGTATTGTTGTTGAAGTGTACAGCGATCTTCTGGTTCTGCTCATTTCACTCAGCATCAATTCATGTAAGTCTCTCCAAACCTCTATGTATTCATCCTGCTGGTCATTTCTTACAGAGCAATAATATTCTATAACATTCATATACCATAATTTACCCAACCATTCTCTGATTGATGGACATCCATTCACTTTCCAGTTTCTAGCCACTATAAAAAGCGTTGCCACAAACATTTTGGCACAGAGCATATACTTTTTAAGAATCATGTAGCATTTCTTGGTTTTCTTTAGAGTTCAGGAGCTTCTTTTCAAGATATCTTCATGGATAAGGAAGTTATTAGATAGGATTTTATACACCTGTATTCTTCCAATATGAAGCTAAATGATGACTTTAGTTTTCTGATCTCTAAAATGTGTGTTGTAATTAGAGAAGAACAGGCTGATTTTTTTTATAAGATCATATAAATAAAATGTATTTAACAAAATATATATTGATGTTTAGAATAATTGCACATGTCTAACCTCTGTCAGATTTCATGCTATCTAGGGGATGGGAGGGAGGAGAAATATATTCAATACAAAGTTTTGTAGAGGTCAATGTTGAAAAATATCTTTGTATATATTTAGAAAAAATTAAAAAACTATTTAAATAAAAAATATTGAACAGTTAAGTCAGCAGAATTGAGCCAAATACACAAGCTAGATAAAATAGTCTCTCTCCTTGTGGAATATATAATTCAAAGGGGATAATAAGATTCTGATACATTTGATGTTAATACATAAGAATGCATGATAGGTTCATTAGAGAGTTATAAAAAATCCAAGGGAAGTTCAAAGTAAAAAGCTTTTATAAAAAGGGTGATTTGGTTAAACAGGCATTTGAATTTGGATTTAAAGACTGGGTGAAAATTCAACAGATGATGAAAAAGAGGGAGGATATTTCAGTCACAAAGAAAAATATGAGAAAATGCATAAAAGTGGAAAAGCATGGATTTGTTTGGGATTCCACAAGTAGTCTTTTGGACTGGAGGACAAAATGTGAAAAGGGGAATTATATGACAAAGCTGAATTAATGTCTGATTATGAAAAGGCCTTGATTGATGGACAAAAGACCTTGAACTTTACTTGAAAAATAATAGGGAGCTACCGAAAATATCAAGCAGAGGGATGACATAATGAGATCTATAGGAAATTATTCTGGCAGTGATATGAAAAATAGGTTTGGAAGGTGATAAAGTAGAGGCAGAAATTCCTCTCTGTAAGCTATTACAACAATGGAGCTGGTTGTTAATGAAGAACTACGTTTAATAAAAGAAGTAGAAATAGAGAAGATGATAAGATACAAGAAATAGTATGGAGGTAGAATTGATAGAAATGGATTATTTATTGGATATGAGAAATGAAAGGAAAGGAATAAGTCAAAATAAATAATATGGACAGAAATAGTGAAATCAGAAAGAAGAACAATTTTGGGAGAGGAAAATAGTAAATTCACTTTAGGACATGTCATTTGAGGTGCTGATGAGACTTGCAAGTAAAGCTCTTATGGGGGCAGTGTGAGATGACAGTTTCTTAAAGGAAAGTTCAAGATCTAACATATAGATGTAGGATTCTGGTTTGAAGATGGTAATTAAAGCTAAGAATATTAATTAAACTAAAAAGAGAGAGAGATGAGAAAAAAAGATCAAAAAAGAACTTTGGTGAATACTGGTGTCAAAGAATCAGGAAGAGAGCAAGTCAGCAAATGAGACAGAGAACAAGAATGCTTTTACAGACATTAGAGAAAGGTTAGGAAAATTTAGTATTTCTGAAATCAAAAGAGAATGTGGGCAAAAGGGAGTGGCTATAAGTTATGCTAAAGCCAACTTGTCAAGGAGGATACTATGGTGAATTTTGCTTAATCCTCATGAATAAAATGAAAAAGAAACTCATTTTAGAAAAGTTAGACTATCTCCCCAGCATATAGTCTTTCTCCTTCATTCTACCTTGTCTATGGTAGTATGGTATAAAGGAAAAAAACAAATAAACAAACCATGGATTTAGAATTTGAAGATTTAGGCTTGTGCTATGGCTTAGACATTTACTTTGTGAATGGATTAGGCTTAATCAGTTATTCTTTGTTATTTTAAGGTCTTTCAGGCCAGATACTATTCTATCTGCATTGCCTAATGCCTTAGTGTATAGTACCACTCCTGGAATACAATTAATGCTTAATAAATGCTTATTTATTTATTTATTCATTCATTCATGAAAATACTTTCTATCAACCCTGTAGCAGAATTTTTAAAAGTTATGTTGAAATGATCATTAGAAGTGGTAAAAGAATGTATAAAAAAAGCTATTGTGTTAACTAATTGTCCTAAAAATTGCTCTCCTCATAATAATCCATGTTCCAAATAAAATAAAATTTCATTTATTCAGACTGGCTTTCAAAATCTTTTACAATATGACTCCAGTACTCTAAATCTTACTCTTACTACTCCCTGAGTTGACCATTTCTATTCTAGTCAGACTGGTCCACTAAACATACTTTTCCACAGTACCTTATTTTTAACCCTCATTCATATAATTTCCTATTTCTGACATGCTTAACCCTTCTTTATTTCCTATTCAAACCTCTTAATTGTTCTATAGCTAGGTCAAGTTTTAGTTCTTCTGTGGAGCTTCTTTACCATTGTACCCTAAAATGAGTTATTTTAGATTTTTAATTTATCTACCTTTCATTTGTCACACACACACACACACACATATGTGTGTGTGTGTGACAAATGAATATATATATAGATAGATATCTATCTATCTATATATATAAAATCCATATAATTTATCTTTTTAATGTGTATATCTCAATTCCACTTTAATATGTCTACTAGAGTACACTTAGGATTGGGAAGATGAAAAATAGAGGAAATAATCATCTACTATTATATTGTGTATATTGGAGCATGTAGAGTATCTACTAGGGTATTATAGAGTATAATAGAGTATTGTCCTCCATATGTAATAAAAAGCTCAAAATGCTTATTTATTGATATTACACATGGTTTTATTATAAATGAATAAAACTGCAAAGTAACTATTTACCTGTATAAAAGAATCAGGTTGTTTGTAATGGAAATCATTACACAGTCTGTTAATTCTTTCTTTTCTGATTTTCTTCTCTTTAGGTGGTAACAACATATAGACTGATTAAATGGCTGGAGGAAATCAATCCATAGTGTCTGAATTTGTATTGCTGGGCCTCACTAATTCTCGGGAACTTCAGTTTTTTTTCTTTGTGATCTTCACTATAGTCTATGTGGCATCTGTATTGGGCAACATTATTATCATCCTCACCATTGCCTCTGATTCCCATTTGAACTCTCCCATGTACTTTCTGCTTAGCAACCTCTCTTTCATTGATATCTGTCAGTCCAATTTTGCCACGCCCAAGATGATTGCTGACTTTCTTGTTGAGCACAAGACTATCTCCTTTGAGGGCTGCATGGCCCAGATCTTCTTTCTTCATAGTTTTGTTGGAAGTGAGATGATTTTGTTGGTAGCAATGGCCTATGATAGATTTATAGCCATCTGTAAACCTCTACACTATAGTACTATTATGAATCGGAGACTCTGCATAATTTTTGTGGCTTTGTCTTGGACTGTGGGGATTCTTCACTCTGTGAGCCACTTGGCCTTTACAGTAGACCTACCATTTTGTGGGCCTAATGAGGTAGACAGTTTTTTTTGTGACCTTCCCATGGTGATTGAATTAGCCTGCATGAATACTTATGAAATGGAGATTATGACACTAATCAACAGTGGCCTGATCTCTCTGAGCTGTTTTCTGGCCTTAATTATTTCTTATATTGTTATATTAGTCACTGTCCGGAGCCGTTCCTCAAGTGGTTCCTCCAAGGCCCTCTCCACCTTAACAGCTCATATCACAGTTGTAATTCTTTTCTTTGGGCCATGCATCTACTTCTATATCTGGCCATTTAGCAGACTCTCTGTAGATAAATTTCTTTCTGTCTTTTATACTATTTGTACTCCTCTCTTGAATCCCATTATCTATTCCCTTAGGAATGAAGATGTTAAGTCTGCCATGAGGAAATTAAAGAGTCGGTATCTCAATTCCTGGAAATATTAGATGACCACCAGAGACACATTCCCTAAAAAATCATAGCTACTGAATTAGGTTGTTTTCTTTACTATTCTCCCTAAAATGAGAAAAAATTTGGATGAAATTTGTTCCTTATTTCTTCTGATAATGAGGATTAATTATGATGATATGATGAATTAATCATCAATCTTGACTAATATGAATTTAACTTAAAAAGAGAATATATTGATTATTATAAATTATCAAGTTTCCTCCCTTTTGCACAATCAGAAAAGTGGAAGGATTTTGCCCTTCAAGTGGAAAATAAAAAGTAGTTCCAGAAGGATGTGTAACCTGGAGAGAGAAAATGAATATTAAAATAATATTGAGTCCTAATCATAGATTTTCATGTTCTTTGAAAAAAAGGAAAAGTAAGGGAGAATCAAGTTTCAATCTATACCTACTCTAAATTTGTTAAGTTGATTTTTATACTTGACTGTTTTCTGCCCACAAATATGAAATATCCTTGGTAGAATAGAGGAAAACCTACCACCAGAGGACCAAGCATAATTTTTTATTTTGCCAAAAATAAAGCATTGTGGAATGAGTGATGGAGAAGTAGGCATTTGTTATTGTTCCCAGGGTTTTTATTTGTACAGTATGACAAAAATAGTCAACCTTGTTCATGTGTGTTATTCATGATAATATCAGTACAGATATTTGAGTTTCCATACTGGATAGAAAAACATTTCTTAGGATTTCATATAGGATGACAATTGTTGCAATAGTACAATTCTAGATAGTGAGATGATTAATAGACAACCCAGTCAGTGATTCTGGAAAATTGATCATCTGTCTATTTCTTATGAATTGTGCCAAGCACATTTTGCTTCTGTAATTGTTATTAAAGTAATTATTTATTTTTTTACAATTGCTTTGTTTCTTTTGCACATTGTCCATGCTGATGCAAAAAGAAGTAATTTTATTTACTTTTCTTATTAACAATCCATCTTCCCATATATATTTGGGCAGAATACCAGCTCTGAAAGTATTTGCTTTTACTACTTGTTCCTGGGCATGATGCCAAGTGAAAGGCATAAAATCTCACTTCTATGGTTGTTACATCCCTCTTCTTCTTTCTAATTATTATGCACATCTAAGAATTTAAAACTGAGCAGTGATCATGCCAGGTAAGCAGACATATCCATCATCCCAATAGAATTAGTCCAACAATAATATGGTGAATTGAGGCTATAGACCTCTGTGGCCAGGACTAGGATTTACAGAAAGTCACAAAATTACAGAGTTTGAAAGCACCTGGAAAAAATTATCTCTAATTAACCTTCAAAGTGGCCATCTATCCTTTGCTTTAATGATTCCTGAGATCCACTGTCTCCCAAGATTATCATAACTATCATGGTTAGTCAATTTTTCTTTACTTTTCTTCTAAATTTTTATCTCAGCAACATTCACCCATTTCCCCACATCTTCAATCTATTACTTTAAGGAATATGAAGCATTAAATTCTCCTTAGCTTTGTCCCAGACTACCATGTTAACCCATAATGTTCTTGTGAAACTCAAATGAAATAACAAATATAAAATGATTTGCATTTTTAAAGCAACATAAATTTAGCTGTTATAAATATAGCAAACAATATTTTTGAGATTAGAAGGCAAATAGATCATCATTCTTATTTTTTTGTCTTCCTTCCCTCCATTCTTCTTTCTCTCCCTTCCTCGCTCTTCCCTCTCTACCTCCCTCTGCTACTTCATTCCTTTGTTCCTTTATTTGCTTGTTTTTTCCTCCCTTCCCTCCTCCCTTCCTTCCTTCCTCCCTTCCTTCCTTCCTTCCTTCCTTCCTTCCTTCCTTCCTTCCTTCCTTCCTTCCTTCCTTCCTTCCTTCCTTCCTTCCTTCCATCCTTCCATCTTGTGATTCAATTCTGGCATTAGTTCAGTTACTATTACTATTCAATACTGGGTCCATTCAAATTTTTGTCTTCTGAGTAAACTTTATTCAATTGTTGCAATTGTGAGAAAACTTAATTGTATTATTTGAACCTAGCCCTGAAGCTGGACTACATCTAACTTGCTGTTTAGGGACTTTTCACAATGGGCCTAAATTATCTGACCAGAATTCCAATCAGATCCAAAGTTTGATGCACGGAGTTTTCACACAAGTATACATCTCAAGTAACCCATACACACACACACACACACACACACACACACACACACACACACACATATATATATATATATATATATATATATATATATATATATATTTATTATTTTTTTTTTCTGAAAACTGGCTCCATACTCATTTTGGGGAGAATGGGACATCCCTTTTTTTTTTTAATTCAGAGAATTGTATTCATTTGCTTTACCCCACTCAAGTTGGAAAATCCCTAATGTTTCCTTCACTTATAGACCAGATTACCTCATTTTGCTTCCTTTTTTTAAATCTTCTTAATTATTTCTTTTAATTATTTTGTCCTAAATGATTAATGGTTTTCAATGCATAAAAATTGATCTCCCCTGTATTCAGGGTCCAGTGCCAAAGCTGAGGTATCTGATCTCAATTTGTTATGTAATTGGTATGCATTGCTTAATAAATTCATATATTCCAAAGTTTGAATCTTTGTTTTCTTAATTATTTAACTTTTCAGCACCACATAAAAGCACTGAATTTGGATCAAGGACCCCTAGATTCAAGCCTTAGTTCTGTCACTGCCTACATCTATCAGACCATAAATTCACACATTAACTTTTCAGTACTCCAGTTTCTTTATCTATTAAATAAGAAAATTCAGTCAGATGTTCACCAAAGTTTCTACCAGCTTTAAATTTTATGACTTTGTGAATATTACCATGTAGATGGACATCTGGCTAAGTCTAAACTGACTAGATTTTTTTTTCAGATTCAAACAAGGACTTCCAGGTTCCAGCCAACTTAAGGATTTGGTTGTGATGTGAGCCTTCAGATTAATATAGAGTTATTAAAGGACCCTAATGCAACAGTTGATGGTTCCATATTCTTTAGAAAAGCTACAAAATTTGTTTATTACTATAGAAAGAACAAAGAGGAAGTTGACTTGAGGCTTAGTAATTATGTGACAAATCATTTAAAGCACATATAGCACAAGCTATTAATTCAATTTATTTTTTTATTAAAGATTTTTATTTAAAAAACATATGCATGGGTAATTTTCAACATTGAACCTTGCAAAACTTTCTATTCCAAATTTTCCCTTCCTTCCCCCCATCCCCTCCCCTAGATGGCAGGTAGTCCAACACATATTAAATATGTTAAAATATATGTTAGATCCAATGTATGTATACATATTAATACAGTTATCTTGCCCAAGAAAAATTAGATCTAAAGAAAAAAAAAACCTGAGAAGGAAAACAAAATGCAAGCAAACATCAACAGAAAGAATGAAAATGCTATGGTGTTGTCTACATTCAGTTCCTACAGTACTCTCTGGGTATATATGGTTTTCTTCATCACTGAACTGGTTTGAATTATCTCATTGCTGGAGAGAGCCATGTCCACCAGAATTAATATCGTATATTCTTGTTATTGCTGTGTATAATGATCTCCTCTTTATGCTCATTTCACTTAGTTTATGTAAGTCTCTCCAAGCTTCTCTGAAATCATCATGTTGGTCGCTTCTTACAGAACAATGATACTTCATAACATTCATATACCATAATTTACTTAGCCTTTCTGCAAGTGATGGCCATCCATTCAGTTTCTAGGTTCTAGCCGCTACAAAAAAGGTTGCCACAAACATTTTTGTACATTTGGGTCCCTTTCCTTGGGTACCTTTCCAAAGTAGTATGATCTAGGGAAAGGTCTGATGACAACTCTCCCATACTGTGTACTGATTTGTAATGATCATTGCATTCTTTTTCAACTCTGAAACTGTGACCAGGATTCCTGATCTCCTCTGGCTGCAAACTCTAGTGTGTTAATGCTTCTTCTTGCCCTGGGATTAAAGCCAAGTACTGTGACCCATATCCAAGTATAGGTAGTACAACAAAATCCTGCTTATTGCCTACAAAGGACCTTGTAAATCTCTTTCTGACCTTTTGTTCAGTCCTCTTACCACTTGTGAGCTGAGAGATCTGGAACTAGCCACTCTGCCACTGCTCCTATTCACCTTAAGTCCTGTTAATCCTGTTCCTGATTTGATGGGACCTAGTCTGCACTGGTGGAGCTGTGCTGCACTGTTTTCCACTTTCACCCAGATGCAAGAGATTTTTCCTGCTGATCTTCTAAGTTGTATGGGTCGGAAAAGTGTTTTATTCTGTCTTTATGTCGGTTTTTCTACTCTAAATTATTTTAGGGTCATTATTTAACAATATGTGAAGGTGTTTGGGAAGTTCAAGTGAGTCCCCATTTTTTATTCTGCCATCTTGGCTTTACCTGGTGATTTGGTTTTCTTATGAGATATTTTACATTTTTCTATTTTTTGACTGTTGATGTTAATTATCTCATAGAGTTATTAACTCCCACTTGACTAATTCTAATTTTTGTGAAATGATTTTCTTCACTGAAACTTTGTATGTAGCCATTTCTATTTACCATGTAACCAAATCTATTTTTAAAGACATTCTTTTCTTTCTTTTCATTAAATAATATTTTCTAATTACATGTAAAGATAGTTTTTGACATACATTTTTATAAGATTTTAAGTTTCAATTTTTTTCTCCCTCCCTCTCTTTTAGCCTCTTCCACAAAATGGCAAGGAATCCCATATAGGTTATACATGTGCAATCATGTAAACTTATTTCCACATTATTCATGTTGTGAAAAAAGAAATTAAAAAAAGAGAAAAGTCAAAAATACAAAGAAAAGTGAAAATAGTATCCTTTAAACTAATCAGGCTTAATAATTTTTTCTCTGGTTCTGGACAACAAATCCCATCATAAGTTTTCTGAAGTTGTCTTTGATCATTGTATTGTTGAGAAGAGCTGAATCAATCATAGTTGATCAACACACAATGTTGCTGTTACTATGTACAACGTTCTCCTGGTTCTATTCTCTTTATTCAGAATCAGTTTATATGAGTCTTTCCAGGTTTTTCTGAATCTGCCTGCTCATCATTTCTTATAGTACAGTAGTTTTCTGTTTCATTTATATATCACAAAGTGTTCATCCATTCCTTGACTGATGGATATCCCCTCAATTTCCAATTCTTTGCCACCACAAAAAGAGCTGGTGTAATTTTTTGTACATATAAGTCCTGTTCCTTTTTTAATGATCTCTTTGGGATAAAGATGTAGTTGTGATGTTGCTGTATTAAGGAATTAGTTTAATTGCCTTTGTGCATAATTCCAAATTGTTCTCCAGAATGGTTGGATTAGTTTGCAATTCCAATAATAAGGTATTAGTGTCACAATTTTCTCTGTTTAACATGTTCATTTTATGTCACATTAGCTAATCTGAGAGGTATGAGGTAGTACCTCAGAGTTGTTTTAATTTACATTTATCTAATCAATAGTAATTTTGAGCATTTTTTTTTTTTTTTTAGGATTGTAGATAGCTTTAATTTCATTGTCTGAAAACTGTCTGTTCATATCTTTTGACCATTTACCAATTGGGGAATGATTTGTATTCTTGCAAAGTTGACTTAGTTTTCTACATATTTGAAAAATGAGACCTTTATCAGAAACATTTGCTTTAAAAATTGTTTCATATCCTTCTAAGCTTTGTTGTATTGGTTTTGTTTGTGCAAACTTTTAATTTAATGTAATAAAACTTATCCATTTTGCATTGCAAAATGTTCTCTATATGTTGTTTGATGATGAATTCTTCCCTTCGTCATAGATCTGACAGGGAAACTATTCCTAGCTTTCTTAATTTGCTTATGATATCATCTTTTATGTCTAAATCACGTACCCACTTTGACTTTATCTTAGTAATTTTGTGAGACATTGTTTTGTGCCTAGTTTCTCCTATATTATTTTCCAATTTTTCCTGAAATTATATAAAATAGTGAGTTTTTATTCTACAAATTGGAATCTTTGGGCTTTTCAAAAAGTAGATTATTGTAGTTATTTGCTACTGAATCTTCTGCATCTAATCCATTCCACTGATCCAGCACTCTATTTGTCAGTTAGTTCCAACTAGTTTTGATGATTGTCACTTGATAATTTAGTTCAAGATCTGGTATGACCAAGCCACCTTTATCTATATATCTATATCTATATCTATATCTATATCTATATCTATATCTATATCTATATCTATATCTATATCTATATCTATATACATATATATATATATGTATATATATATATATATATATATATATATACATTAATTTCCTTGATATTCTTGACCTTTTCTTTCCAGATTAATTTTATCATTTTTCTAGCTCTATGAAAATATTTATTTTTTGATATTTTTATTGGTAAACCTATCCATGGACAAATTATTTTTTTCTATTTACTTAAGATTTGACTTTGTTTCTGTGAAAAGCATTTTGTAGGTATGTTCATATAGTTCCTACATTTGTCTTCGAATAGATAGTCCCAAATATTTATATTATTTACAGTTATTTTAAATGGAGTTTCTCTATCTCTTCTTGCTGAGCTTTATTGGTAATATGTAGAAATGTGGGTGCCTTATTTGGGTTTGTCTTATATCCTGCAACTTTACTAAAGTCATAAATTATTTCAAATGATTTTTTTAGTTGATTCTCTAGGATTCTTTAAGTATAACATCATATCACCTGGAAAGAGTAAAAGTTTTGTTTCCCCATTGTCTAATCTAATTTCTTTAACTTTTTTTCTTCTCTTATTGCTAAAGCTAATATTTCTAGTGTCATATTGAATAAAAATGATGATGATGAGCATCCTGGTTTCACTTCTGATCTTACTGGGAATGCTACTAGCTTATCACTCTTACAGATAATGCTTGCTGGTAGTTTTAGAAAGATTTTACTAATCATTTTAAGGAAAGCTCTATTTATTCTGATATTCTCCAGTGTTTTTAATAGGAATGGGTGCTATATTTTGTCAAATGCTTTTTCTGCATCTATTGAGATAATTATATGATTTCTGTTGGTTTTGTTATTAATATGATCAGCTATGTTAATAATTTTTAATGTTTTAAAACTGTATTTGAAAAAAATTTCAATAGAATTTTCTTAATATTGAGTCAACCAGCCCTGCATTTCTGGTATAAATCCCACCTGGCTATAGTGTATTATTCTCATGATAAATTGCTACAATCTCTTTGATAATATCTTATTTAATTTTTTGGATCAATTTTTATTAGGTTAATTGGTTTATGATTTTCTTTCTCTGTTTTGACTCTTCCTCTTTTAGGTATCAGTACTTATGCCAATAAAGGAATTTGGTAGTATTCATTTTTCACCTAGTAAATACTTTATATAGTAATGGAATTAATTGTTTTTAAATGTTTGGTAATAATTTATAAATCAATTTATAAGTCAGTCTGACACTGGTGACTTTTTCTTTTTTTTTTTTCTTTTTTTATTATTTTTAATTTTTTTTGACAATATATATGCATGAGTAATTTTTTTTATAACATTATCCCTTGTATTCATTTTTCCAAATTATCCCCTCCCTCCCTCTACTTCCTCCCCTAGATGACAGGCAATCCCATACATTTTACATGTGTTACAATATAACCTAGATACAATATATGTGTTTAAATCCCATTTTCTTGTTGCACATTAAGTATTAGATTCCGAAGGTATAAGTAACTAGGGTAGATGTATAGTGCTAACAATTTACATTCACTTCCCAGTGTTCCTTCTTTGGGTGTAGTTATTTCTGTCCATCATTGATCAACTGGAAGTGAGTTGGATCTTCTTTATGTTGAAGATATCTACTTCCATCAGAATACATCTTCATACAACATTGAAGTGTACAGCAATCTTCTGGTTCTGCTCATTTCACTCAGCATCAGTTGGTGTAGGACTCTCCAAGCCTCTCTGTATTCCTCCTGCTGGTCATTTCTTACAGAGCAATAATATTCCATAACCTTCATATACCATAATTTACCCAACCATTCTCCAATTGATGGACATCCATTCATCTTCCAGTTTCTAGCCACTATGAAAAGAGCTGCCACAAACATTTTGGCACATACAGGTCCCTTTCCCCTCCTCAGTATTTCTTTGGGATATAAGCCCAATAGCAGCAATGCTGGATCAAAGGGTATGCACAGTTTGATAACTTTTTGGGCATAGTTCCAAATTGCTCTCCAGAATGGTTGGATTCTTTCACAATTCCACCAACAATGTATTAGTGTCCCAGTTTTCCCACATCCCTTCCAACATTCATCATTATTTGTTCCTGTCATCTTAGCCAATCTGACAGGTGTGTAGTGGTATCTCAGAGTTGTCTTAATTTGCATTTCTCTGATCAGTAGTGATTTGGAACACTCTTTCATATGAGTGGAAATAGTTTCAATTTCATCATCTGAGAATTGTCTGTTCGTATCCTTTGACCATTTATCAATTGGAGAATGGTTTGATTTCTTATAAATTAGGATCAGTTCTCTATATATTTTGGAAATGAGACCTTTATCAGAACCTTTAACTGTAAAAATATTTTCCCAATTTGTTACTTCCCTTCTAATCTTGTTTGCATTAGTATTGTTTGTACAGAAAATTTTTAGTTTGATGTAATCAAAATCTTCTATTTTGTGATCAATAATGATCTCTAGTTCTCCTCTGGTCATAAATTCCTTCCTCCTCCACAAGTCTGAGAGGTAGACTATTCTCTGTTCCTCTAATCTATTTATGATCTCATTCTTTATGCCTAAATCATGGACCCATTTTGATCTTATCTTGGTATATGGTGTTAAATGTGGATCCATATCTAATTTCTGCCATACTAATTTCCAGTTTTCCCAACAGTTTTTTTTCAAATAATGAATTTGTATCCCTAATGTTGGTATCTTTGGGTTTGTCAAAGACTAGATTGCTATAGATGTATCTTTTTTTTGTCCTTTGTACCTAATCTGTTCCACTGATCGATTGTTCTATTCCTTAGCCAATACCAAATGGTTTTGGTGACTGCTGCTATATAATATAGCTTTAGATCAGGTACACCACCTTCATCTGACTTTTTTTCCATTAGTTAGTTCCCTTGCAATTCTCGACCTTTTATTCTTCCATATGAATTTTGTTGTTATTTTTTCTAGGTCATTAAAATAGTTCCTTGGGAGTCTGATTGGTATAGCACTAAATAAATAGATTAGTTTGGGGAATATTGTCATCTTTATTATATTCACTTGGCCTATCCAAGAGCACTAAATGTCTTTCCAATTATTTAAATCTGACTTTATTTTTGTGGCAAGTGTTTTGTAATTTTTCTCATATAATTCCTGACTATTCTTTGGTAGATGGATTCCCAAATATTTTATACTCTCAACATTTGTTTGGAATGGAATTTCTCTTTGTATCTCTTGCTGTTGCATTTTGTTGGTGATATATAAAAATGCTGAGGATTTATGTGGATTTATTTTTTATCCTGCCACTTTGCTAAAATTCTGAATTATTTTTAGTAGCTTTTTAGCAGAGTCTTTGGGGTTCTCTAAGTATACCATCATGTCATCTGCAAAAAGTGATAGTTTAATTTCCTCATTTCCTACTCTAATTCCTCGAATCTCTTTCTCGGCTCTTATTGCCGAGGCTAGCGTTTCTAGTACTATATTGAATAGTAATGGTGATAGTGGGCAACCTTGTTTCACTCCTGATCTTACTGGGAAAGGTTCCAGTCTATTGCATATTATGCTTACTGATGGTCGTAAATATATGCTCCTGATCATTCTAAGGAATAGTCCATTTATTCCTATACTTTCAAGCG